>NW_010117455.1:0-2572 GCF_000699245.1 Pterocles gutturalis
GCAGATGGACCCCCAGGGTGCTGCAGCTACAGGAGCCCCCTGCCCTGATCTTAACTGGGGCCTGAGAGCTGCTGCTTCCCAGGACCAGCCCCCATTCCCAGAATATGCAAGCCCAGCCTCCCCAGGGTGCAGGAGCTGTCTTGAGATACCAGAGGAACCCCAGAAGCATCTGAGGGTGGCCCCAGCTCCCCCCTAATTAAGACAGACAAAGAAACCCCTTGTCCCTACCACAAACAGAAAATACCAGAGCTCATAACAGTCCTTGCTTTGAATAAGCAGGCAGTAAAAGGGGGGAAAACCCCCCATTTTATAGGATAAGTCCTTCTGCAAAGCTCCCCCATAATAAGCAGAAAAACATGGCAAGGCCCCTGAGGGCATTAATAAACCCTCATGGTCCCAGCCAGCCCCAGCTGGGACACCCCACCCCCATCCTGCCCATGGCCCTGGAACTCTATTTAAGCCCAGCCCAGGGGTTTTGCTCCTAGTCTGAGCTCTGTTGTGGCTAGTCTCTAGTTTGGCTACAAATAGCCTCATGCCTGGTCTCTGCTCAACCCATAGGCTGACCTTAGACCTGACCTGCAGAGTGACTTTGTGGCTTGGCCTTGAACCTGTCTGCTTGCTGTGAACTTGGTGGTTCATCTGGGCTCTTGGTTGAACCTGACCATCCTCTTCAGCTTGTCCTGCTCATGTATTGCAGGATAGGCACTGGGCAGCTGGGCTTTTCCCCCAGCCTTGTGTTAGCCCTTGGTTCCTTGGGCTTCACACACAAGCAAAGGGAGCACACATCAATTTACCTTCTAAATATTTCTTCTTGTAAAGCTTGCAGGTGGATAGAAATACACTGAGGGCAAGGAACAGCTCTGCAAGTCCCAAGCAGACTGGAAGGTGCTGAGGGACCTGAGGCAGCCAAAGAGTCAGGTATTGAGCAAATCTGGATAGGAGAGAACTCAGAGACAAGAAATAAGGGGCATAAAGCATCCTGATCTTGCTGTTATATTGCCCTGGGTCCCAGGGGGGGATCTTACAGCTGATCTGGGCTGAAATTGGGGTTGAGCTGAGTCTGCCAAGAAATTCTCCCAGGGAGTGGGTCTGGGGTCTGCAGCCAGCCCCTGGGGTGCTCAGTGCTGCAGGCAGAGGTGGTGCAGCACTCCAGGTCTTGGAGCACCCCCCTGAGGTCTCTGATGTGGGTGAGCAGAGAGGTTCTTGGTGAGAGCAGGAATCCACACCCATGTCCCCTTCTCCCCTTGCTGTTGCATTCCTGTCTTTGCTCTCCTGCTGTTGCAGAGGGGACAGAGCTGGGTGCATCTCTGAGGGGCTCACCAGCTCAGGGTCCCAGCCCCAGAAGGTGCTTAGAGGGGACAGCTGGGCCCTCAGATATGGGATCATCTGTGGCATGCTGCTTTTCCTGCTTCCCTCCATTTTACTATTTTGTGAAATAGGTGTTTTCCCCATTTCTGCCAGGTTTCCTTCCTAGCATCCCCACCGAGCGATGCTGTTCATCTGCCAGGGGTGTTTGATGTGCAGGGTTGGCCAGAGTAAAGCATCATTTGCTTCCCCAGCAGTGGGAGAGAGATCTAGCTGCTCCCCTGCCCTGCTTGTCACAACTACTCATGATGGGATGTCGTTCTGCTGCCTGTCTGTATCCAATAAAATACGGTAACGTGTCAAATCTTGAGGTTGGACCCCCTGGGAGGGGAGGGTGATTTGGTTGTCAAAGGCAGGTTCATGCCACTGCACCAACATGCTCACAAGCACCCAGGCAGGAGGTCCAGGTGGTCTGCACAGGGCTCCTTGTGGTGACACTGAGGATGAGACACTGCCTGTGGAGTTCTCCATGGAGTTCTCAGGCTGATTTGGGGTTTATGTCCCCTTTAGGAGCTTTTTGTCCCCGTCCTAGTTCACCTGTGAGTCAATCCAGTCCCTTTTCCTGCCCTTTGCCTCCCAGCCTGGATGTTGCTGGCAAATGCAGTCAGCACAGCCTCTGCCTTCTGTGCAAACCAGGAATTGCTGCAGGGAGCAGCCCTGGGCGCGAGGCAGACCACTGTGGGAACCCAGGTGGGGCGATGGGGACAGCAGGAACCTTCCTGCTCTTAGAAAAGGTGACATGAGATGTTTCTGATTTCCCAGCAAGCAGCCCTGCAGCTGCACGGCTGAGCTGAGAGATGGGAAAACAGCAGCCCAGCGGCTTCTCCGGCAGCCCTGGCCGGGGGACTGGTGGTGACCAGAGGGAGGATAGCTCCTGTTTTGCTCGCTGCAGCACTGGGTTTCCCTGAGACTGTTTTCCTATTAAAATACCAACTTCCCTGTCCTCGCTTGCAGCGGTGGCAAACAGGCTGCACCCTGCAAGCGCAGCTCCTGGGTGTTCTGCAGGGTGAATGCTACAAAGCCCCCCCGGGCTTGTGTGAGCTGCGTGCGGGTGCGTTACCTGCTGCTGCAGCTCTGTTCTGCTTCAGCGAAGGAGGAATAAAATGGCTTAAAAAAGAGTAATAGTCCCAAAATGTTGGTCAGACCCCGTAGGGGGTCTTCCCCTATCTATGTGGAGCTCACTATGCCCAGCGGAGGGTCTGTCCTG
>NW_010117456.1:0-570 GCF_000699245.1 Pterocles gutturalis
CCAATGCTGCCACCAAGGTGGCAAAATACCTCTTAGTGTAGAGTTGGGTGGTGGTGGCTTCATTGAGTGGTGTTGGCTTTGTTGAGTGGCGTTGGCTTCGTTGAGTGCAAGACAAGCCCCAGTTGGCCAGATGATGCGTGGAGATGGTGGATCCAGGTGGGACCTGGGGAAGGAAAGAAATGCAAGACAGAGTTGGAGGGAGGGAAACCCATCGCTGGAGGAGCCCCCCGGGGATGACTGTCAGCTCTTGTGCATGTGGCATCCTTCCAGGCTCTGGCAAATGACGTGCTCCAAGGCTTCTCTCATTTCCTCTTCCTGTGAATCTTCAGGTCGAATGGTAGATTTAACCTTCAAGAAGGTTCAACCTCTTCTGGAAGCAGAGGAGGAGCTTTATTCTATCGTACAGCTTTATAATCACATGCATCGCATTATTATCTCATATAGCTTTGTAATCGCGTGCATCCTCCTGCAAGGGGGCTGCAGCCATCTCATTTCAGCCAATATTTTTAACTGGAGGGGATGCTGCACACTGAGTGCATCCATGGGTACTGGGCACGTTGCACCTGAAGC
>NW_010117456.1:601-12968 GCF_000699245.1 Pterocles gutturalis
CTTTCCTACCACAGGAATCCAACTCCGGAAAGTCCAGGAGCAATGGGAACAAGAGGCCAAAAAAGAGCCTGTGGGCAATGATGTGGCGACGATCCTGTCCCGCCGGATCGCGGTGGAGTACAGCGAGTCCGACGACGATTCCGAGCTGGATGATAATGAGTGGTCGGACTGAGGGGCCCTGGGGCTGGGCTGGCGTGGAGCTCCCCAGCTCCGTCCCAGGTGTGTATAGGCGCCTTCCCTAATGTCGATGCCAACGAGTGCGGGTGGCCTCGCTCATTCAGGAGCTTTGCTTTTACACCATGTTGAAAACCCTTCGGGCAGCAGCAGCAACACCGTTAGGATACACATTGGAGGCAGTGAGACCAGAAATTTGCAGCACCTTCACATTTAATGACTTGAAAAATGCTCTGAAGGCAGGTTAATAGGCTTACTCCAGATTTACACCTGGAGGAAGACCGGAGACCGGCCCTTGCGCGTGCTTTGCTAGGGAAGGGGAACCCAGAGGTGGTAGTGCTTTTTCAGCTAGATGTTAAACATGTTAATGAGAAGCTCCTGGAGAAGAAGCCTGATTGCACAGCTGGTGTCACCACAGGCACGCAGGGATGGCCGTGCACTGGGGTTGGGGATGCTCTGCTGCTGCCTTGGTGGGATCGGGCAGCCCCAAAGGCTACAGGTGGGCAGGAGCCTCCTTCCCCCTAGAGCGATATGTTGTGTTTTGCAGCAGTTGAGTAGGGATGGTCACCATCGTGCTGTCTCTCCTTGGAGAAGACCAAGGCATTGATGATCTGAGCCCGTTTTCATCCTTAGGACCAATTTTCTGGGAAAAAAGTGGTTGGCCGGGCTTTGAAAGGTGCAATGTGTGCTGCCCTCATGGGGAAGGGGGATGGTGACAAGGGAGGTGTCCAGGGAGCTTCCCCAAGCCCAACTCTCCTTGTCCTTAGCACTAGACAATTTCAGTGTTATTTGAAAAAAAAAAATTAATTAGACGTAATGCTGCTTTTAGGTAAACTCTCAACTTGCACTTTGCAGCCCCACAAACTGTGCCCATACAATTGAGATCTACTGATCCTACTGTGGCAGGCACCAACGTGGGAGCCTGGAGAGCTGGGTCCCCACCACGGCACTGAAAATATCAGTTTGCTCTTCAAAATAGAGCGTGATCCATCGAAGGCTTTTCACACAGCTATGAAGGGAGTTGGCACAGGAAGGCAGAGTGAAGGGGTGGGGAATACTGAAAATATCAGTCAGGAGTAGGAGCTTGCAGAGAGCTGGGAGAGGTTCTTCACCAGCAGAAAATGGGCCAGGACCAGCCATGTCCCAGCATAGTGTCCTGAGGTCCTCTCTTGTGCTCCCATATTCCATGAGTCCCTGAATGGGGGAAAACAGAGTCCCCACATTGCATCTCTTCTGGGGAGAAGCCGGGCTCTGAGCCCACCTCCCTGGCTCTGCCAGTAGCCATGTAGGTGATGGCTACAAAAGTTGTACTTTTGACTATCTAGAAGCAACCAGACCTGTAAAGGATACAGCTGGGACCCAAAAGGCTCAAAGGCTGATCCTTAAATTCACCCTGAGAAATGCTAATGTTGAATGATGCCCCCAGCATCTGCTCATTTTCCCCCCCAGTGAGAAACCCTTCATGTTGAGATGAGATGAAACCCCTACCCAGCTGCTGAGAATCCTCCCCAGGAGCCCTCCCTTCTCTTGGCCCAAAATGGTCTCGTCCCTCGGACGTGACACCTCCCGCATCCCCACATCTGGGCTGCCAGCTGTGGTGCCGAGTGGGGGGCTCAAACAGAGGAGCAGCACAGATGCAGGAGAGGGCAAGGGTGGCTGGGGAAGGGTTTGGGGAGGTGCCCTGCCATGGGCCACATCCCCAGGTTTGGCCCCCTTTCCTTAGGAAAAGCTCTCCTTGACTTCAGCAGGGCTGATTGTCCGAGCAGGAACTGCAAATAAAAGCCTGGGATTTAACCCCAGAATTCCCCATCTCGGCAGCACCAATGCCTGTTGAGGGGCAGCCTCTCCAAATGCAAGGAGGACCCAGCAGTACGGGATTATCTGTACAGATCAATCCCAGTTCCCACATCAGCCTGCTGGGAGGCTGGCAGGGAGGCTCCGTGCCTCCTGTTTCACCAAATTCCCACTGCAGGCAGGCAGGGCAGGCAAGAAGCAACAGAAGGCATGAAAGAGCTCATCTGCAAAACCCAAGGAAACTTTGGGTTGACCAAAGCAAGTAGGGAGACATGGTGTACTGCAGGTGACCAGACAATTCCCGATGCATGGTGCTCACTGAGAGCTCTCGGTTCTGATGTTGACTCTCTTTGGCTTTTGGCCAAAGCCTGTTGTCTCTGCAAGTTCAGGAGGAAGTCTTGTGAAAATTCAGAGCAACATTTAAGAAGTCACCTGGTATTTTTTATGGTGGAGTGTTATTAATATAACCATCGCAATACTGTTTGTATGTGAAGAGAAATTGGGTTTATTTAGGTAATTTAGAGTAATAACATCTTGTGAGCGAGACAGAATAGCAGAGGGCTATCAGAGCTGATGGGACCTGTTATGGTGGTCAAAGGGCTGCAGAGTTGGCTGTGGGGACCTGCCTGGGGCTCAGGCAGAGCCAAGGGGTCTCACCAGCACACAAAGGCAGGGAAGGGGCTGTGGGACGCATAGGGCTGGCTCATCTCCTGGTCTGTGACTGTCCCACTTCTGCTGAGCTGATCCTGGTGGGACCTGGAGGGGAGCTGAGTGCCCCTAGAAGACCAAGTCCCTTCTTTTAATGCACTAGTTGCTTTGTGTGTGTCACATGAAATTGTGATGGTTCTGGTCAGACTCCATTGGTATGTGGCAGGTCAGGATTGTCCCTGTCACCTCCGATGCTTGGGATTGGCAGCAGTCAGTCAAGCCATGCTACTATCAGGGTCCATGCTGTTGCACAGCAAAGTGCTCGACAATCATGTAACTCAAGCCTTGCCTGCGCTTCGCATATCACATCTGCAGAGCAGATGCACGGCTGGGAGCCTCAGGGGTGCAGGTAGCAAGGCTCACCCCCATTTCTCCCCACCTTTATGTTCTTACACCATCCTCTCCTCTTTGGACATCCCTGTACATCCTCACCATTTGTTCCCAGCCCCTGATAACTGACACAAGCCCATTTACGCACTCAACTCCAAACCAAGTCGACAAGACCATAACCTCTTGGCATTGCCCATTGCTTGAAGACATCCCGATCCAGCTCTTCCAGAGATCGGAACTGCCTCAGCTCCACTGGAGCCATCTTGATACCAGGGATGGGGCCGATCCACAGGTAGCTCTCCCCAGTGAGATGTCTACATTGGAGGTCATTGCTCAGGTTTCTTATGTAGTTGGTGAAGAAGTAACTTGTGTAGTCAGGGTGGGCTGTAGACACCCATTTCTGGTCTGATCATGGTGCACCTTGCTCTTCCCGGCTCTCTCCTGCCAGTGCCACCAGACGCATGGTGGTACCGAGAGCCCCGATCTCATGACACAGCCATTCCTGCAAGGCCAGCTCTGCTGACAGGCCACCATCCTCAGTGCCTTTGCTTGAGGGACACAGCCACGTTTGAGGATGACCATCTTTATTTTAGGTGCATTCATTTATTTATTTTTTTTTGCCCAGGTGACCTATAAAATCTAACACAAGTGACACCAACTCCTGGGTTGGGCTGGGTTAGCTCTGCTGGAGTCAGTTGTGCCATGCTAATTAACACCGGCTGTCTGACCCATATGCTACGTACTCAATATTTTGTACATCTGTGCCTATTTCCGTATACTCTTCCAAAAGTAGGCCATGCTGCGTTACACAACCTGAAATGCTCAAAATCTCACGTGGGCTGATATAAAAGCGAATATTTAAATATTTTATCTAGCTTGGCAGCCATTAAAAATACAATCCAGGTCACAGATGATTGAATTTCTCCTCTCTCAAGTGTATCAGAAGTGGGCTGAGGAGATTCTCCAGTACCTTAAGGGATCGTGTTCCATGTTAAAATATAGCAGTGGCATTTCATTGCCAACAGATAATCGCAGAGTGCCAAACATTTAATGAGCCCAACCCGTCTCCCAAGAGTTCCTCTCTCCATTTTTTCTGCCTTCTCCTACTTGCCAGTTTATGGGCATAGATTAAAAATAATAAATACGACTGTCAACAGGGGGAAGTAGGTTCTGCATGCATACAAATGAATTGGGCCAGAGTCAGTGGGAGAGTAAATACGCTGGTTTGGTTCTGCTTGGAGATATTAACGGAAGCCTGTAGTCCTTGAGGTCCATCGGGAACCTCTTGGACATCTCAGGTTTATATGAGAAGGGACGTTATGGGGACCACTGTGGCCATGGTACACCAGTTATTGCCTGTGAAGGCCACATCAAGTGTGAAGCCTGGTCTTGCTCAAGTTTCGTGAAGGTTGGTGGAAGTCTAGCAGTGTTCATGTCCTGCCATTGCATCCTCAGCATCTCCTTGATTTTGAGTGAAAACGAGCTGGCTGTTGACACTGGAGGCTCTTAGAGGATTTGTGTCCTGAAGGAAGAAGGGATTGGGTAGTTTCTAATTTTCCACCCTGTGCAGAGACCTAGAGAGGAGCGAGCATCACATCCTATGAGAGCTCCTGCTTTTGCAGCTATTTTATCTCAGGAAGGTTTTATCAGTGTAAGGCTGAACATGGCTTCTCCAGAGAGCTCCCTTCACCTAAGAGCCCTCAAATTTCCTCCCAGCAACTTTTCCATCTCTCTCTCACTTTCAAGACACCCGACAGCCTGAGCAGAAGCTTTGCAGATGCCTGGGAACAGAGCCTGAATTAATTCCTGTTTTCCTGTAGTAGTAATTGTTATGTAGGGATAAGGTTTTCTTGGCTGGTATGTCACTTTACAGATTAAAAAAAAAAAAAAAAAAAAAGGGCAAGGACTCTGTCCTGAGGAGTTTACAGTTTACAGCAAAGATCATATAACCTGCACTGCACTTTAGAAGCCTCAAATTCTCACTGACCCATGAATTTCCCCCCAACTGGGCAGCAGCACCATGAGAACTGTTGTCCCTTCCTTAGGTGACCCCACAACCAGCACCATGACCGCATCCCCCCCGCTGACAGCAGCGGTGGGGCTCTCCTGCCCCTCCACTCACCCCCATGCAAAAGTGCCTGAGCTGGGAGCACCAAGACATGCTGCTTTTGTCTCCAAATGAGTCTCCATGCCCTTGGGGTGGGCCTTTCCCAGTCCTCACACAGCTGTGCTCCTCTGGGATGACCCTGCACAGGATGGGAAACGTGCCCAGGGGCATTGTTGACCCTACTGCTGACATTCAGAGCTGCCCGTGCAATTCATGGGATGGCATCTGAGCTCAGTGTCCTCCTTCAAGCACTTATACCCAAGCCTAGACTTAGAAGTATTTCAGTCTTTTTGTGAGTTGAAGGTGTGTGTGTAGAGTTGATCTTCCTTTAACAAATTCCAGGTGTTTTCGGGTCATTCTCTCAAGCTCTGCTTTCTCCAGGTGAGAACCATGCCTGCATTCTGCTGGAGGAATCAAGAACTTCAGGGAGGGGTTTGCCCCAAAGCCTTCAGGGTGGGAGAAGGACACTCAGATGTTCCCAAAGGAGGACACCATCCTGGTGTTGTCACGAGGCTGACCCTGCAGCAAAGGGTGGGTTCTTGCTGCAGGAAATCCCCAGGCAAGACCCGGAGGGGACATTCTTGGCCATGGTGTCCCCTGAAGGCAATGTTGATGTGACATTATCAATAGTAACTTCTATCTTACAGTGGTACAGGACCCTGAGGCCACAGGCATCTCTGTAGCTCTATATGGTGGTCAATCACAGATGCTTCACCTTCCCATGGGCACGTCTCTTTGTCCTTGCATAGGTGCCACCTTCCAGAGCAGCAGCCAGAGATCCCTCCGTAGTCTTCTGCTCTTTGCAGAACAGGCTTAAATCTGCTGTTGGCCATTGTGTCTGGGGACTTGTGAGCCCAACTGTGTGTTAAATGAGCCTTTCCCTGCACACCTCTCCCACCGTGGCAATGCCAGGGGACTGGGGTGGCCCTGGTGACTTCCAGCCCAATGGTAGTTCTAGCAATTAGCTGCGTAGAAAGCATTAAGCGTGCAGAGAGGAGGAAACAAAACAGCAAGAAAATAACCTGGTGTTTTAGGTTGGTGATATTCCCACCACCCTGTGGAGGAAAAACCTGTGCAAAGCCACCCGGGGCGGTGGGGAGAATGAACCTCCATCCACGTGTTGGGCTGAGGTGCAAGGCATGGCATTGAGTTGTGGCAGAAAGGCATTGAATCAGATCTCAGGGAAAGCTTTTGCAAAGTAAGGGTGGAGAAACTCTGAAACAAGTTGCGGAGGGTCTACCATGGGAGGGCTTTGAGAAACAGGTAGGCAAACACTGGAGAGGAGCACTGTCCGTTGGGCCAGGGGATGGTGGAGCTGCCCATAACGTATCTCCTCCAACTTGGCATGTTGGTAGTTCTGCCTCATCCCCTCCTTCAGGCTTGTGGATCTGTGCTGGCAGGTCACAGCCCCAAAGCATTGCCCATCAGCCAGGGCAGTGCTTGTGTTCTCCCTGAGCTTTGGTGCCCTTTTTCCAATTTTGGTGTTGACCCTCAAATACAATAAAGATAAAATGCACTGTGTGAGTGAACACCTGAGAGGGAAGGATGTGAACTAACAGCAGAAAACCAGGATGCACAGCTGTTACTGCTGTATTTCAATAGTTAGAAGAGAGAAGCTCCAGGAACCTGCTCCTCCAGACCATTCATGGTCCACAGACTGCAGTATGTAAACTGTGCTGGTACATTAATGTGAACAATGTAAAAGTTATTCTTTGATTTGGGGTAGCTCAGGGGAGGAATATAAAAATGAACACCCCACAGCCCAGACTAAAAACCAAACAACTTACATGTGATTTCCAGAAGGTAGATCTGCTGTGTCTCCTTCGCCTGGACCTTGAGGGAAAGTCAGACCCAACACTGCTTCCCAGCCAGCCCCCCAAAAAAGGAGTGCTTTCAAAAATCAGTTCATAAGAAACCGATGTTGGAGAAGAGAGCAAACAGCACATTAGCCCACGGCACAACAAAAAGATCACCTACTCCCCTAGGAGGTGCTTTTGTCCCTGAAGGCCCCACCCCAGCTCAAGTGTTTCAAATCCCATTGATCTTCATCTGTTACCGGTGCTTGTGTGTGCCTGACGCCTCAGCTGGGAACATTTCATAGAAAGTCACTTCTTGACAGAAAAAAACCAACCATAAAAATTTTGCATTAGGTACAAAGTGGGCTTTGAGCCTGGTGACATTGCTGTGATGCACGTTGAGGAGCTGCTGATGTCCCGCTGGCAGCAGGCTCATCTTTTGCACAGTCCCACGAGGTCTCCGAAAATCATACTGTTATGAGCATCAACACCACCACCAAAGTTATTTTTATACTGAGATGTTTCAAGTCTACCTTGAGTTCTGGCCACTTCTCCACAAACTGGACCTCTCTTTGTGGTGCCTTTCATCTCAGAGCAGATTAGGAAAAAGAAAGAAAATCCCCACCAAAAAGAAACCTTTTTTGTCCAAAATGCATTTTTAGGAGCGTTCTGGGGCTGGTGGCTCCCCATGTTAATAGACTCCCTTCATTTTGGGACTGTTTGACTTGCCTGGAGGAATCTGAAACAGGATATCCTGACATGAGGTTGGGTTGATGCTGAAGCATTGCTGGCGTTTGGGCTCAGGTCTGGTGTTCCCATTGGGAGAGCAGCGGGGACGCGGTAGCGTCCGGCTCCTTACCAACACAAGTGCCTTTTCTGGAGGTCCCCATGGCATTGCCAAGGAGCGTGGGGCTCCCCAAGCTGGGGAAGGGCAGAGCATTGCCCAACATTCCTGATGCTCAGCCTGTCCTCCCCTGGGTGGAAACCTGGATGTGGCCAGACCCTGAGGTATCCGCTGGGATTCCCCCTTCCCTGCGCACGGGGTGCAGGGGGAGTTTTGGGAGCAGCTTTTACTCCCATTGGCCAACCCAAGGAAAACTTGTATGGGGACAGTCCCCGAGAGGACACCGTGGGGACAAAGCCTGTCACCACTTAGCTGTGGGACATGCACATGCTGGTGGGTTTGCTCCAGGGTACGTACGTTGCTGCCACCATGGGAGAAGCATTCAGGCTGGAGAGCCTTCCTCCTCCTCCTCTTCCTCCTGCCCCAGCCCAGGGCCGCTGGGGCAATGCGAGCTGCTGCAGCAGGACAGGAGCCGTGTCGCTGCCGGGTTTCCATCACCTTCCGTTATTTTGGGGGGCATCAAAGGCAGGTGAGGATAATCTGTCCCCAAGGTTAGCCCAGGCTTGGCTGGGAGCACCTCAGACACCCCAAAAAAACCCCTCTGTGCTACCCAAATTCAGCATCTACAAGGTAGAGAGACCCATCCCCCGGGCACTGGGGCAACCAAACCTCCTAAAAGAGCATCTGGGAGCAGCCAGCTTGAGATGAGTATTTTAAAAGCAGTTTTCTCCTTTTTTTTGGCACCAGCCATTTGTAGGTAGAGCCTGGAGCCAAGGCTCAGGCTGGTCTTGATGGAGGTTGGCTCCAGCTCTGCAGTGGTGGCACGGCGGGGACAGGGAGGTGCCAGCCTGGTGGCACGGTGGGGACAGGGAGGTGCCAGCCTGGTGGCACTTTGCTCTTGGCTTCCCGGGGTGCTCAGCATCGCTGGGGCTGCCCCCATGCTCCTGCAAAAGGCTCAGTTTTTTAATACTGGCAGAAGTATTACCCATATGTCCTTCAACTTGCCATTTGATAGAAGAAGCTGACGGGAGACGGGCGTCTCTCCCATGGGAGGGTCACCCGTTCCAGGCTATAACTCGATTTCCAGTATTATATAGTTGCCGTTCGAACCGAAGGAGATGTTCACTGTCTAATGGGGTTTTTAACCATGTGCACTTAGTCAATAGGTGAGTAGATGTTGCTGCTTGTATCTATCTACCGTACCCAATTGCTACGTGTGAACAAGTGTATTTCTCCCCAGTGTTGTGGGTTCTGCCTGTCGTGACACGATGACGGAAAGGTAGGGACTACGTCGGTCGCAACACGAGCTTTCTCCTGTACAGTGTAGAGAGAAAACCTGGAACAATCCAAAGCACCGCTTGTAACTACATTTGTTCAGAAAATGTCATCTTAATCCCAAACTGTCGACACTTTATGCATGTGCTAATTAAAAAATAAAAAAATAATAAAGATTTTAAGAGGTTAAAGTAGATGTGGGTTCGGCTTTTTGTCAGCTTGCCCTCGCTCGGTCCATTTGCTGGGAGTTATCAGCCCTGTGATGCTCCCTCCTCTGTTAGAGGCCAGGGCACAGAAGCAGCAGCAGCAAGCTGTGACATCTCGATAACCCTTCATTTGGAGAAACCAGCTCTCAAAAGATCAATGTGTTCCCGTGGGCATTTCATCCCTGACTCCTGGGTAATCAGAGGGCAGGGGATGGCTTGCTGATGGAAGAGTCTCCATCCTTGTGTGTGGAGGCTCCGAGAAGTGGGAACCGTTCCTTCCCAACCCCTCCAATCGATGTCTCCAGCTGTTCTTACCCTCAACCAGCTCACTGCGGTCCAAGTGGAAACACAGCCCCCAGGTGAGGAGCAGAAACCTGCACGAGACCCGCTTCAGCTGAAATAAAAACACAGACACGCACAGTATGGCACATACCTGGGACAGGAGCCCAGATCTTCAAATGTTTTAATTTTAACCCCCACCCTATTTGGATATCCTCCTGACAAATCACTTTAACAGTTTTATTTACAGTAATAAAAATAAATTACTCTTACAGATGAATGTATAATATTGTACACAATAGAGATACAGTGCAATAACAGCATTGATTTGTTTTCACTTGTTCATAAAGTGCATCGAAGGGGCTTGATTTAACTGTAATTGAATGATAACTGTACATTTTTCTTTGAGATCGACTTTCCCAGTCAAGTTAAAAGGCTAATGAAAACACTTACATCAAAATATGTTGTTTTAATTGCTCTGAAACAGCCTCGTTCCTGGGGAAGCAGATAGGACGGGAGGCAGGACTGGGAACAGGCATGACTTGACTTGGATGGACACTGCCCAAAGCCTGGCCTGGCTGGTCTGGGTTTCAGAGCCCCAGGAGGGAGGCTGCGGGGCCATGCCGGTGGCCGCAGAGCAGGATCTGGCCCTGGGCCACCCAGGTCTGGCTGAGTCTCTTGCTGAGCTTTGCCACCAGAAACTCATCCCTCCTTCCAAGCTGGAGGATGCGTACCCTGGGGAGGATGGATGCTGTTCCTCCTGATTCTGACCTACTCCCAAGGGCCATCAGACACGAGCCTGGTCCTCATCACTCTCTACGTGGCGTAAAGGAAAGGCAAGGCAGAGCCAAGAGGCCAGGCTGAGCAGACTTGAAAGGATGCCAGCTCTATGTCTCATCCTTAGCCAGATACCACCCAGTTGGAAAAGAGCTTTTCCTGGGACCAGCCAGATGTTCTCCAGCTCCCAGATCCTGCATGAAGGTCATGAACCTGTGGTTGTGATTTCAGTGTCTATCGATACGATGTGCTGTCAGACATCCAGCCTCCTGTCCACTGCAGCGTGCCCAAATTGGGAAGGAATAACCTTGGTTTAGACACAGTTACGCTTGACATCGAGCAGAATTTGTGAAGGCAACGATTACGCTTGGAATTGGAGACAATTTATTCACATCCCTCAAAGTCAGGGACGAAGGAGCTTTGGACCACCCATTCTGATTTGGATCTTCTCTACTGAAAATCCATTTTTTCTCTCTAAAGCTCTGTATTGCGGAATTTTCCAACAGGAATGGGAAAACTCCATTCCTGGGGCTGCAGGGACAGCGGGAAGGGCAGCTCTCGGGGGATTTTGCAGTAGGCAACCGCACTGTCAACACAAAAAGTACAAATGGTACAAGTGAAGCCATCAGCTGTACGGCAGCACGACAGCCTCACCGAGAGAAAAGGTGGCACGCAATCGAAAGAAGTTACAAGGAAAGACCACGTGCATTGAACAATTATTCCTGACAGTTAAAAGTGAACGGATAATTAATTGCTAACAATTAAGTGCGTTGTCCATACACATCAATACAAGCGATTACCAAAATCAATGGCTTTCTGAAGACCTCCCCACCCCAAATTTGATGCTTCTGCGAGAAAGAGGTACTTCATCGCCTACTGAGAACAGTAATGGTTTCTTGGGTTTTTATTCAAAGTTCAATTAAAACTCTTTGAGATGAACAAATTGTGGCTGCCACAGCAGGACCGAGACCCTTGAGATGTTCACTGCTGGTTACTGAAATGGAGTTGGCTACAAAGAGAGGTTTACGCTGCTCAAAGTCCCAAACTGAACCAAATGGAAAGGAAACAAAACCTGAACAACTTTGTTGGTGCAGTCGAGATGTTTTGTTAGCTTTTTCAAAAAAAATTTCTCACTCGAAACATGCTGGGACAGGGACAAGGGCTTGTTGTAACCGCACAAGCTCACACCTGTTCCCAGCACATCTCCAGGGAACTCAGGGCATTTGTGCAGCTGTGGTTACGTCCCATCCAACCGTGTCCCTGGCCTTTTTTCCCAGTATATTCGAGAAGTGTTTTCCTTTTCTTTCTACTCCTCACCCTTTCCTCTTTTCCTGAAGCCTATCAAGTGTTTTTAACAGCCACCTTTAACAATTTCCAAGAGAAAGGTCCCAGACCATCACTTAAAGAAAAAATCAGATCAGCATTTGATACTAAACCTGAGCATGGGATATACTTGTGCCACATCGTGAACTGGATTAGTGCTGCAGAATAAAAGTCTCCTCAGTGCAAGGACCAGAATTTAGTTTACCTTCAACAAAGTTGCTGGAAATGTGTTTGGCCAAGCACCAAGTGTTTGGTGAGGACACGTCCACCTCCTCTCTAACAGCTGGCTCTAGGGACTTTAGCTCCTCACATCCCAAATCTTTCTCCTCCTGTTGTGGAGGGCCACAGGGGAAAATTATTTTTCCATTGACCCTCGTATGCTTTTGTCAAAACTTATCAATGGATCCTCCAACTGAGACAAGTTCTAATTAAAACTCTAAAGAGATCATTGTTAAAATAAAAATCTTCAGCAACAGGGAATTGGCTGGAAAGCCAAGAAAATGCAACTTTTTTCATGTGAAGTTTTCTCTAGAGCTGATGAGTTAATGCTACGTTTCATTTAAAGATACAAAATGAGCTGCCCAGAGAAACAAATACTGTCTTCTAGATAGAGTCACATAAAAACATTTCAAAAGGTTCACAATGTTTCAAAAATGCTTTAAACTCACTCTCTCTTGAGTTTTTACACTGAGGAACTACTGGGATTAGAAATAAAATGAGTATAGTGTTTTTATATATATTACTCTTTCTTATA
>NW_010117457.1:0-16547 GCF_000699245.1 Pterocles gutturalis
ATGCTAACCAACTATCTTGGGCCCCTTTCTTAGAACATGCCTTGAAACAATGCCTGATGCTATGCCACATGCATTTTCCCTTCAAATCAACATTGCCTTACTTAGGTCTAGGTCAGAGACTGAATTAGCAATTTGTGGGTGACTAAGCTGCTCTTTCGTAAAGCCTACACTGTTTTCCTTACTGTGAAATGTTTATTTCAGCTGGGCACAGCAACAAAATCCCTCACAGTGAGAATGATGAAGCACTGGAAGAGGGACCTAAGGAGGCTGTGGGAATCTGTATCCTTGGCAGTTTTCAAAACTTTACTGGACAAAGTTCTGAGCAGCCTGGTTTAGCTTTGCAGTTTGCCCTACTTTGAACCGGGGAGCAGACTAGATGACTATAGAGGCTCCTTCCAAACTACCTTATGCTGTGAGTCTATATCACATACACAAGGTTTTCTGTGACCTCTCTCTGACTTCTCTGGAAAGAAAAAAAGGAAATACATTATGCATAAATGTCAGTGGTTATACCAAAGCTAACATATATATTCACAGTAAGATCGTTACCAGAGTGTATGGATTCCTGGAGGACATAATGAAAAGTTGTTTAAAATCCAGCTTGGACATCCAGCCCCAACACATGAACCTTCTGCGTGCACTCTACTGGTTGGGAATATGGAGTAGTTGCTTTTGCAATGTAGCCTCTCATAACAAGTTTCTTTGAGGTTCTATAATACGATCTTTGGGTAAAACCAATCTTCAACTCTATCCCGTAATGATTTTTTCAGGTATTCACAATGTAAGAACTTCTGACTTAAGAGTCAACTAATATTCTTAAACATCTTCTTAAAATTGCATAGCTACTAACGGAATATAATTTTAGATTTTTTTTCCAGAATATCTTCAAAAACTTAATACCCTCTGCAGATATCTTTGAGCAGATGTTTGTGCAGATGTCATGACAGGTCTGTTGCACAGCAACTGAGTCCCATTTTCCCCTTAACAAGACAAAGTCCTGTAAAAACCTGAGAAAAATATCTCTTTTGCCACTGGTTCAACTTTATAGAGAGCCAAGACTCCACCCCAAAAGGGAGTGGGCTCTTTGATTCTGCTTTCCCTCTTCCACCATGCAGTCTCTCTGGGAAGGGTTGGGTAGGAGCTGGGGGTGGAGACGATGCTCTGTCCTTGGCCTTGATGAGTTACTAGCTTCAGGAGGCATTTGAACTCTCTTCAGATCTCCAGCACCTTTCTGAGGTGCCTATGCAAGGACTCTGGTTGGTCAGACAAAGCTAGAGGGAATTAATCTTTCTTCTAATTTCCTGGGCTGAAGGCCAAGCTGAGAAAGTTTCTTTGCTTTCTGTCTATGCCAGTTAACTTTACTTGTTGTTAGAAAAGAGCTATCAATTTCAGGAGCTTGTTTGCTCTTCTACTGACTCGTTACACTACAAAAAAAACTACCTGTGGATGTTCACTTACAATGAACTCCCACCAGACTAGACTATATCCACATTTAGACAATGATCCAAAATCATAGGTGTGCACCCTTTTACTTATATGAGCAGCCACACTCCAGAGCCTTTCCCTAGCTGGCTGCCCCCAGGACCAGCTGTAATCCTGTGCTGGGTTCAGGATGGCACTGGTCAGCATTAGATGGGAGCATCCTGGGCTCTCTGATGAGTTTCACTTTCCTTGTCTGCTTTATGAGTTACTAAAGCAAAATCTTTCAAAATTAAAGTGCCCAGTGTGCTGGGTTTAGTGGAGACAGAGTCAATTTTTTTCACAGTAGCTAGTATGGGGCTGTGTTTTGGATTCGCTGGAAACAGTGTTGATAGCACAGGGATGTTTCAGTTACTGCCAGCAGTGCTCACACAGAGCCAAGGCCTTTTCTGCTTCTCACAGCACCCCACCAGCGAGTGGGCTGGGGGTGCACTAGAAGCCAGGAGGGGACACAGCTGGGACAGCTGACCCCAACTGACCAAAGGGATATTCCATACCATATGGCGTCATGCTCAGCATATAAAGCTGGGGGAAGAAGAAGAAAGTGGGGGATGTTCGGAGTGATGGTGTTCGTCTTCCCAAGTAACCATTGCTTGTGATGGAGCCCTGCTTTCCTGGAGAGGGCTGAACACCTGCCTGCGCATGGGAAGTGGTGAATGAATTCCTTGTTTTGCTTTGCTTGTGTGTGCAGCTTTTGCTTTAGTTATTAAGCTGTCTTTATCTCAACCCATGCATTTTCTCACTTTTACTCTTCTGATTCTCTTCCCCATCCCAAACGGGGTTGTGGGGGTGAGTCAGTGAGCGGCTGTGTGGGGCTTATGCCAGATGGGGTAAAACCACAACACCCCGTCATGCTGGGGATGAATGGGCAAACCTGTCCTGGCTTCCTAGGGTGTCAGGTCCCTGTGGCATGGATGCATTCCCCTGATGGCTGAAGTGTTACTGGAGGTAACAGCCATGTTGGCTTGTGCTGTGTGTTAAGCAGCATTTTTCAGCTGGGAGTAAAACAACAGCCAGAGCAAAGTTGAAAACCATCTTAACTGGATAGAAGTTAGTTTGATTGCCAGGCTTAGGAGTGATATTTCCAGCCTGTCAGGTCATGAGAACAGACATTTTCAAGGCATCCCTTGCCAGAACTGTAAATATTGGCACACCAGGTTGCCAGTGTTCAGGGCATCTCTTGTGTGTGTGTAAATATCAGGAAAAACATCCCATATACTAATACAACAAGCACTTTACCAAACGCTAGAAGTCACTAGGATGACAAACAGTACCCACTCTGTTGCTTTCAAAATGGTCTGTAGCTGATGGCTAAGCTGGGCACTTCCCCCAGGCATCCTCTCACTTTGGGAGATAAAATGATGTTATTTTGCTCTCAGCAAAGCCTCAGATTGTTTCACCTTCAAGCCTTTCATGAGAACACAGAGTAGTGTGTGAAAACATCAATTCTCTTTAAGTTGGGGAATAGCTTGTCAGCAGTGAAGGAAAAATGTGTGCTTTGGCTAAAGTAGCACGATATTGTTCACCTGAAACTCTGCAGTGGCAAGGCAGAGGAGAGAGGCAACACCAGCCAAATCCTAATTCTCTCCTTACTCAATATTTTGAGCCCAAACTGAACCTTCTCTTGTAAATGTAACAATTACCATATAAAACACCCCATGATATCCAGTTGCACATTTGTTCATTACATCAAATAAAATTTGTAGAAATGTTTTATTCTTTGATTTTTTAAAATGTTAAATTTCACCATGTATGTGTCCCAGAAATCCATTGACAACTCACTGAGATAATTCACCCAGAAAGACTTTGAACTCTAAACATAACAAGAAGAATCACGGTTACTTCAGTCTTCCCAGTTTCACACTCTGGACATGTTCATTACTGTAAACTTTTTTTGTAAGAAAGGGTAGTAGGCACTTGAATGAGAAAAGGGCAGTTTGGTACCAGTTCCACAAAGTCTTTAGTTATACCCCATGGTTGTAGGCCTGCTGACTGTGATGGGATCAGAGTCTTCAGCTTAAATTAAGTCTGTGCTTTGGAGCAAGGCTCTGTGAGATCTTCTCCTATGCATCCCATGCAACTAAAGCCTTAAGATTTAAATGCATGGCTTTATGAATTGTCTGGATCGTAATCTACCAAGGTGAGTGTCAAGTAGAATTCATTTGTAATATGCCAAATTAATTTACAGGACTACATAAACACTATTCTACGCAGAGCTGCAGAAATTATTTCTCCTTTCACACAGATGCATCTTGTGTTCTCTGTAGGAACTTTTTATCCCTCCTACTCAACCCTTTTTATGAAAACCATAATTGAAATAACATTTTAGGCTTGCATTTCCTAGTGCATCCTATTCCTCTTCACAGCCTAGTGATAATGAAGAGGAAGTTTTGTTCTGGGCTCTTTCTCAGCTTCTAGATCACCCACATAACAGCCACATGTGAAAATGACTCAAAAAGTGATGAAAATATCTCACTACATCTGCATCTTGCTCCTAATCTCTCATTTTTATTCTCTGTTCAAGTTGCAATAACCACCTCAGTCCTGAGATCATCCCTTTAAATATCCTAAACAAGAGATACTTTGCAATATTCATGTTGTTCATTCAACCATAAGCGATTTCAAAATGGTTTTCACTTATGAGAAGATGCTGGCAGAGAAAGAACTGTCAAATTAAAATACTTTAAGAAAAAGAATTAGCAAGCATCAGCCACAGGCCAAATTATCAAGACAAGGGAAACAACCTAGTTTCCTCAGTATAATAAACAAGTGCTAACAGTTTGGGAGGATTAATTGTACACCCATCTGACGTGTGCACACCTGTGCAGGGTTGGTTATGGGAGAGCTCACTACTAGACGCCAGGGCTTCATTGCAAAGTTTTTGCAAGAACGGAGTTTGGCTTCTGTTGTAAGTCTCTCTTGATGGTTTAGGCATGTTTAAGTCACCCAGCACGCAAAATTATCTGTGTTTTGATGATCAGCTGCTCAGCTTGACTGCAAGGACAGGTACAATGAGTATTGTCCTTTGTAGCACTTCTGTTTTCTCAGCTTAAAATAATGGATTTTCCCAAGCTCTGCCCTTGTGGAAGGTACTTAAATGACCATCAAGGTAGAGTCTCCATGTTCCCCCATTCTTCTAGCATCTCCATTTTTTCTCTTACCATTTCTCCACCTCTTTTTTTTTCAATTTTTCCAGCTCAGTTTTACAAAATGTCTTACTGCTTCCCCTATATCTTATTCCTCCATTTGCTTTGCCTCTGCATGTCCTTCTTTTCCTCTCCAAGATGTTCTTTTGCCCTCTGCCTCCTACTTACCCATCTGGCACAGGACCTGTACTTTTACCTCAACTGAGGTTGATCTTCCTGTTTGTCCTGTCCTTAACTCATTCTTCCCAGAAGATCTGACAGACTTATTCAAGTGAAAGAACTGCACAAAGTAGAGGTAAGTAGTTTTTCTGCTGCTCCATTTGGGAAGACAACAACAAAGTATGTCTTAATATGAAGGAATGTGTGAATCACGAATGTTCCCATATTAGCCACTAACTCCTCATGCTGTTCTCATCTCATCAGTGAATCCTCCATTTGCCAAACAGGTAGGAAGTGCATGCACTTTGGGGGTTATTTTTTGGAACATTTCCTTAATGGTGGGTTACACTAAGCTCTGTTAACTCACAAGGCCTATGGACTACAAGCATGGACTGTCAACAACGACATCTCAGGCTGGGGAAGGGGTCTTCTTCAAAGAAGAAGGAGGGTTGTGGGGGGGGGGTCTTCTTCAAAAGGATTATCTCAGTTGTTTGCAGTCCTCTGTCCGCACTTCCAATACCTGGTTGGGGATCACTTATGGAAGATTATTGTTGTCCAGATGAACTGGAAAATTGTTAAGTTATGATGACCAAGTTCTGGAGATTTTGCATTAAATAGTCACATGTTAGAGTGCATGTGTGTTCACTGAGTCCTTTAAGTGTGGCTGAAACTCCAGTGAATTTAGCTGCTTTTATCCTTGTGGTGGTGAAAATGTGAAATCTGTAGTTCATGTGTCAGGAAGTTGACTGCAGCTCTAACTTTTTTTTTCTTTACTTTTTAATCAATAATCTCACCACAGTCACTCAGGAGTTTCAGATTTGTTGAGCTGTAAGCATGCTGTGCTTTCTAGATGAAGAGTCCAGAGGCTCATTAGAAAATAACAACTTTATTAACAAGTTAGATTATTGAATTAAAATTGTACATACAAAAGAACATCCTTACTAAGAACTAGCTCACTTTCTAAAACCATTTGGACCAATAGCTCCCCATGGCTTGGCTAAACAAGCACAGCAGAATTTTTCCCAACGTTTTCACAGGGTCAATAGGCTAGGAAGGAAAAGTGCCTTTTTAATTTAGTATTGGTACTTACACTGGTATTGAGTGCTGAACCAGATCTGACCTTGTCTAATACACCTCTACTGTGATGCATTCCACGCAGAACCGTTTGAGGATTGAGATCTTCCTTCCTTCCTTGGTCAGAATAATACTAAGACCATTAAAATTTTTGTTTTGCAACCTGGAAATTCAGATAAAACACCAACTCATAGGGGTTTCTAAGGGAAAAATTCCTTCCTGACCATGTGACTGTAGAGAATTCTTGATAAACAAACAAATTCATGGTGAACACATTGAAGCTGTGAGGTTGGTGGTGGCTGAGGTTTTTGGAGAGGAGAGGAGAGCTTCGATGGGTTGCTCTCTTCACAATAGGCAGTTTCAAAGCTCCTGGATTCTTGGGTGGTGCAGAATCACAGATGCTGAAATTTTACATCTCTCTTCCAAAGTCCCTCTATCCTGACATGTTTTGAATAAAATTTAGGCTCTACCAATATTCTGATGGAAATCTGGGAAGGTATTGACAGAATCTAATTGAAACATGTAAGTTAAGTAATTCAAGAGGTTTCAATAAATTCCTTAAAAAATTAATGCAAAGTGCCTGGCACTTGTAGAGAGTGCTTCAGAGCAGAACTATAACATACAGACTCTTTGTTGTTCTCCTCAGGTTTCTATATGTCTCTAAAGACCCCACAGGAAAAACAGGGATGATGCATTCCTAAATCAGGTGCCTGAACTTGGTGCCCCACTGCCAGGGACACCTTTTCCTTAATTTTCTGTGTGAAGTCAACAGCTTGGGAACAGTGCCCATGAAAGCAAACTGTTTAAAGAGCAAGAAGGCAGAATGTCACTGTATTTAAATAGCAGAGAAAAGGCAGGGATGTTGTCTATAGCTTAAATCCCAGAGAAATCTCAGACATAGTGAAGGGATGAAGCTAGATGAGGCATTTTCAGCTTTCTAGTAGTTTCAGAGTAAAATGACTGACATAAAGATTTTGCATTGCTAATGTTTACCTCCCTTAATTGGATTAACTTGGGTCTTGAGAGTGAACATAATCTAAGGCTGATGGTGAGAACATGGAAATAGCTGCTGGCTCCCTACAAGGCACTGGCTTTAGGACTTGGGGAAACCTGAACTTCCAACAAAGTGCTCAAATTAAAGGTCTGGGCCTATGTGTGATCACAGCTAGATACAGAGACTATATCTAGCTGGCTTGGAAAGTTGCATAATATTATAGTCAGATTTATCTGCAAAACCCAGGGTAGCATTAGCATAGGCTTACACCTTACACCCACAAAGTTATCAGCTAATAAATATTAGATGATCTGAAAGAATAAGGTCATACAGAGCTCCCGGGAGCTGACCAACCTTTGATTTGTCATGAAGGATTACTCTTCATTCTTTAGTTCTTTCTTCTTAGACTATCCTACTATCCTACTTTTAAAACCCACTGCCTTGTCAGTTTCGTCCTCCCTGTGCAAAAATAACAGTGATTATTGATTTGCAGCAAGTATGGATTTTTTTGTTTGTATTTTTTTTTGTTTTCCATAATGCTTTAAGTGTTTATATTCCAAAATCAGGAGTGGTGCAAGGGAGGAGAAATTTCACCTGGACAGAAACATCAGAAAAGAACATTACAAAAAATACTGGGAATAAAAGGTTGTTCAGACAACTGGAAGAAGCCTGAACCAAATTTGTTGCTAATACAGATGAGTTTCAGGTTGCTGGAGATGGCAGAGGTGCACATATTTCCACTAGAGGAGGATCTATTACTTTTTGTCGATGAGTTTGGATAGACAGCTATTTAGTTTTGTTAACTAGACACTAGGGACTGTGTAGTTTCTAGTGCTGCAAATCTAGAACCTCTTGCCAGAATTCTTTTGCCAACTTGCCAAAAATGACCTATTCCCTTAAAAAAAAAAATAGAGTTTTTCTTTACTTTTAGAAGCAAGTCTATATTAAATGGTAGGCACTGCCAACAATTCAGTGTTTGGTTCCCACAATAAAAGACACCAGAAGTGCATCAGAAAGAGGAGTGAATCCATGGAGGCCATTCTTTCCAGAAAGAGAGGCAGATGTGGAGCATGGATTCTACCAAGAACAGAGAAAATACTGCATGCAGCATTCTACCGGATTCTTCTAAATGAGACTGAAAGCAGTATACTGTTTGACAAAATGTCAGAAGAAAAGTGCCAGACCTGGAATACGTGTTATTTGGATATTTCTTCCAGAGTTGCAATTTCCAAGTTAATTTCACACAGAATTCTTTTGAAATACAGGACAGAAAAACAACTTTCATCATGCAAGGTAGAACTTGAAAGTCTAAGAAATGTTTTAAACATAGAGATACTGAAAATGTTTGAATCCTTTGCTGAATACGGAGGCTTCCGTAACAACCAAGAAATACATTACTTCCTTTGTAAAAAGGAGCATGGAAGCAAAAATGGGTATCTCTTAGCTATGAAAACTTTTAAAACAGACTTAAACTTTAATGTGCATCTTAATGTGTCACGCATCTGCAAAACCAAGACCAAAATTTTCTTCAAAAAAAGAAAAAAGAAGGTAATATCAACAATATCCCAAGCAGTCTCAGTGGATCCTGAATGTATATAATGTCCTTGAAAAAGTCTATTGTACAGCTAAACATGATGCAAAAAGTAAAATAGAGAGGATTTAAAAAAAAAAAGAGGTTTGACGAAGTGAAAGCTTTTTTGAGGTCCTTCTGAAGTGTTCTGCTATTCTTTACACTGTCCTCTTATTATTTTCAGCAAGGGAGAGAACAGTTCTCAGGCAACACAAAGGAATTGGGTCAATAACAGCAATTATACAGAACGTTGGTAATAGCAGAGTAGAGAATGCTCATCTCATTGTTTCCAAAGTGTGCTATATGTGTCTTACTTGTGGTAAGCTCAGATCCCTATGAAATAGGCAGGAGGCAAGGCAAAGAGATTTGTGCGTCAGCCAGAGTGTGCAAAGGAAGTAGCACTCAGCTACAACTTTCTTCAAAACAATAAATGCCAATTGATCTTTTTTGTCTGCTTACACAGGAAGGATGCTGTGAAGGCAGGACTCTTTATTCAGACAGGTTCTGAGAAATGGAGCAGTGGGAAGCATCACTCTGTGTTCTTAGAAGTGTTGCTGAAGTCAATGAGTACAGTCTGGTTCAGAGCTGACATTTCATATTATTTGTTAACTGGACAAACTGCCTTTACTAAATTACAAGCTCTTTTCATTAGATGTCTCTTTCCTGCCACACAAATAAATGCTCTTTATGATTTTTTAATCTTTTATTTTTTTTTTATTTAATTCCTAGTCCAACACAGACACCCTAAATCTCTTGAGGTCAAAATGAACTTTGCTCTGACATGCGTAAAGCAGCAAAAAATTTCCCATTGGACAGTTTTCTGCTGGAATTTCCCCAGTATTTCTGCTGGGTACCAGGGAGGCCAGCAGGCTGCCCTCTGGGCTGCCTCCTGCCTGCTGTCCTGCCTCCTTACTCCAGACCGTACTAGTATGTGAGCTGCCAGGGCGTGGGAGCAGCCAGGTCACCTGCAAGCAGTCTCCTCAGTCTCCTCTTGAGCTCCCCATTGTCAACGTGGGCTGCCAGGGCTCCTTAGATGATTTAAGGTCTCCATATCCTGAGTCCTCTGTGCTACACTGGGGCCAGATCCCTGTCATGGGGTCCTCATCAACCCACTGGAATTCAGATCCAGGTCCAGAATGAAGAAAATACGGTTTTGTGGAAATTTTCTGTAGCTTACCAGTCCAAATCCCCTTGTGGTGTAGGTTTTAGGGGCTGCTAAGTTCCAGTTCACCACATGTTGGGTGTTGGTTAAAACCTCACAGCTCAATACAAGTGGTCTCAAACTTTTAAAATGAGACAGGGACCAGATCAGTATTGTCTATTGTTCAGTTGCCCTAATGACCAAAAAAAAAAATAAAAAAAATTTACTATTATCTTCCAAACTTCAGAATACCTAGAAATGAAAGACTCTAGTCTGGAAGTAAGGATGTCCATAGGTGAGAGGATCTAATAGAGGATTTTGCTAGCTGCACTAATGTAAGGAGTTTGATCAATTCTGGGCTGTAGATCTTTCATTAACAATACACCCATATTTATATTTCTCTCAATAACCTCCTACACAAGACCTAAGCTTGAAAAAAATTAGCAGAAACTGGAGAAAGCGAATTGTGGTCATGAATATGTGGGATCATTGTATTCAGTGCCCTGTACCGTCAGATGCCTTTATGGATCTGTTGTTTCCAAGTACAGTAAAATATTTCCTCAGTGTCCAAGCTACATTCCAATTGGGTTAGCAAACTGTGCATGCAAAATCATTTAGGCATATAAATAACAATAATTACAGTTCATATGACTGTGCTGTGAATCTAATTCTTGACTGTTGTAGATCAGCAAAGCTCTACTGGTGACAAATCAGGGGAATCATGCTGATTTATTCCTAAAGCATCAGGCTGTATTTAAAATGATGGCAAACTCTGACACACATTAGGCATTTCCCTGTGGTATACACCTCAAAGTACTATCCTCTTGATGCAATAATTATTTCTGAGCTATATCATCTCTCATCCTTCAGTGGATTTTATCTACAAGTGTGGTACTACAACATAAGAGAGTGAATTTTATTCAGAATCTTCTCTATGTTAGACATTCTACTGTGTTCATCAGGAAATACTGCCTAAGCAGAAACCTTATAGGAAAATAGCAGTCATCATTGATACATTTACAAAGCTTGCAACAATATTTATTTGTGACACTGACACAGGCTAATGGAATATATTTGGCCAAATCCCCAGAAACCAGTCCAAACCTGTCCCTGAAAAACTCCATTGAGAACACATTAGGGATTGGTTTGTCTTCATATTTTAAAATTACAATGCTCCAATAGCTTTTCCAACTCAGTTTGGATCTTGGGCTGATTTTATTGTATGAAGAATACTGGCCAAAACAATCCTTTCTCATCTATCTTGTCTTGAGTTGAGCAGCAATGTGTGGGCATATATTTATGGAAGGCAGTAGGATATTTTCAATCAGAAAATAAGGGTCTGCACGTGAGCAGAAGCGAAAGAGGTCTTTGAATTCTCATCTGCAGAATGGACATGAGGACACATGACAAAACTAGTTGAAACTGTGTGCCTCAACCTCTGGGTGTGCAAGAGAGTGCAAATTTACATGAAGAGATACTTCAGGTTTCCAAACAAATTAAGCTATTGGAACTAATTTAATTAGTTGCGTAACCATGTCATGTACACAGGAACAGTACAGCTCTCATCTTGGATCAGCTTTGTATCCATCCCAGAAAAGCCTTTTATTGTTTTCTCTCTTTGGGAAAAGTGTTTTGTTGCAGGACCCAAACCCAAGGAAATCAATCAACAACTAGGTGCTTGCAGGGAGAGAATAATTATTGTAATCAGATATCCAATATGTTTGTTAAATTTTCAAGGAAAGAAAGATGAAGAAAGGTGGGTAGAGATAATGCTAACGATGAGGCTACATTATTTCAGGATGTTGGAAAAACTGGTCTGCTTAGCTAAATACACAACTACTAGTTAAATTTTATTGGAGGAATCCTTCTCAGTTTAGGAACTTCACTTCACTGGGGCAGTATCTCCCTCTGGATATTTCCAAAGGCACTTCTCTCTCTGCATTACCTGTGTATATAATGCAGTCACTTTGCACTTACATGCAAGTTAGAGGTATTAGAACCCATCATTTGTCCTCTTTGGTAAAGGCACAAATGTTTCCTATATTTAGACTTGATTAGACATCCCCACTGAAACAGGGACATAAAAGAGGAGCTGGATCATGTCAGGCTGTGTGTTTGAGTGTCCCTTGTCCCAGGTCCTGCAGTACCATTCACCAGAATGAGCTACCTGTAGATGCTCCCTTTCCAGTGGAGGAGGAAAACCAGTTTTTTAGGAACTGGTTTTCTAGCAGCTAGCATACAGATCAGGAAATATCATAGAAGATCGTGGACTCAGAAGTCATCTAGTCCTCTAGAGATGGGACTTGTAGAGATGCAGGGACAGTTGTACCACACTGCAACTTCTTCCTGGGATATGTACCCAAGTTCCCTTTCCAGGGAAACCAGGGGATAGAGAGGTAGGGCTGGTTGTCACCCAGATCTCACTGTGCTATACAGCGGGGACATGACTGGCGTTTGCACCGAGATGGGATTGCAAAAGGGTCTCAGTGTCAAGAATACAGACTGACGGCAGCACAGTCCTGCACTGGTGATAGAGACTGGATGGACTAGCTGCAGGGGTTTTATTTGCAGACAGGGATATGAAATCACCAAAGGCTGCCTTTACACTGAGTGAAAGGATAGACACTTCCATAGAGTGAACCATCTGGCCTATTTCTTGTAGCATCATAGAATCAGAGAATGGTTTGGGTTGGAAGAGACCTTAAAGACCATCTAGTTCCAATCCCCCTGCTGTGGGCAGGGACACCCTCCACTAGACCAGGTTGCTCAAAGCCTCATCCAGCCTGGCCTTGAACACCTCCAGGGATGGGGCATCCACAGCTTCTCTGGGCAACCTGTTCCAGCATCTAACCACCCTCACAGTGAAAAATTTCTTCCTAATATCTATTCTAAATCTACCCTCTTTTAGCTTAAAACCATTGCCCTTCATCCTATTGCTACACTCCCTGATCAAGAGTGCCTCCCCATCTTTCCTGTAGGCCCTCTTTAGGTACTGCAAGGCTGCTCTAAGGTCTCCCCAGAGCCTTCTCTTCTCCAGGCTGAACAACCCCAACTCTCTTAGCCTATCCTTGTACAGGAGGTGCTCCAGCCTTCCTGGCTCTCAGTTATATACAGTGACCAGAAAGGTTGAATGTTAGAGACACATGAAGATTTGTTTGGCTTCAACCCACGGCTGTTGCAGAGGTTTGCTGGATGCTGTGAGTGTCCAGACCCTTTTCGGCATAAACAACAATGTGGAGTCCTTGGTCCTCTGGTGTTGAGAATAAATTTCTCCTTTCTTCCCCTCCTGCTTCCTCCAAACTGAGATCAACCTATAAAAGGGGAAATTACGACAATGTGACATCTCCAGCCCCAGCTGCCTTGAGTTTTAAATAACTCTGGTGATAACACAAGGTACTGTTAGCAGACTAGACTTCTTTCTCTTTTTAATAAGATACAATTGTATTACCATTGAGTACTCTAAATGTTATCTACAAGGCAGGACAAAAATAATAAAAGTGACTGGTTGTGAAATTAAGCAAGTCTGAACATTATTTGGCAGTGTGCAAATTCTTTTTTCACTAGAGCACTCATCAATACAGAGGCAAATAATCTTTTAATATACATTTAAGTATTTAAGAATCCATAGTCTAGTTTCATCTTTAGTAGAATCAGCAAAATGCCTTTTACTGCGTTCAGCTTCCTCTGTGCAGCAGTTCACATGAAGTACTCAGCAGTGGGGAGATTTTCCAATGTGTCTGTTTTTAAATGTTCCTATTCCTCCTGCCCGCCCAGATAAAGAGGTAGGAAAACTGTGCAAGATATTTGAACAGTAACAGTAATGACACTGCCATTTTGAGTAGTTAACAGGCAGTAGATATGATGGCAATAAAAAAATAAATATTGAATGCATACTCATCTCTACAGGTTTATAATGAAAAACAGTGCTGTGGTAGAGTGTGAAATGATGTTGCTATTGTCTTGAGCTCTCCAGTAAAGCATGGGATGAAATCCTACCTGGAGCTGAGCAAGGTTCCTCTGCCTTATTTTGGTATTCTTGTCCTGTATAGAAAAATACTGTGAAAAAAAAGGGAGAATTATATTATCCTATGGTCTTCCCTTGATGTTTCCAAAACTCACTGTGCCTTGTCTATGCTATTTCCATTATCAACTATCTGATAGCTAATAGATAAATGTAAGTCTGTCCCTTGCAATAAAAAGGAAAGTAAAAAGTTGTTACCTGTAAAAGCTGTCTCTTTAAAGACATTTAGTGTTATAACTCTGAGATTTCCCTCGGTGACTGTTAAACTGGGCTGCCTAGTGGCAGCCACACTCCTGAATTAGGGGTCTTGTCTGCCTGTAACAGTGCACAGGAGCCATGCAGAGAGGACATCTAAGCTGGCAAGAGAAGCTATGTGAGGAATGTCACTATTGCCTCTCAACATCAGAGGTGCTAATGTTCCTGCTGGAAAGAGGTGCTTGTCTCTTTCAGGTTTTTAAAAACTGAATTCATAGCTTCATGTAGCAGAAGAGTGAGTTTCTAAATACCACTATTTAATGTACTGAAATTCCCAAATGAACCCCCCCACCAAATCAGCTATCTTGCATGGTGACCATAGAAAGTCCCAAGAAGGACTGTCTTCCCTTTCCTCATTGTCCTCAGCCCAGAAACAAGGGATAATAATTCTGGCACAGTAGAAACAAGAAGCATCCACCAAATACAGTCTCATCTTTGAAGCAGGTTTAGGTATTTTCAGCTGGAGAGGAGAAAGGAACCCAAGACCAGTACAGCCTTGGAAGGTGTGCTGACCAGGAGATTATCAGATGCAATAGAAGTGAAAAGGAGAAAGTCTCACTTCCTCTAGAGCAAAGGTCCTCATAGCTGCACCCTGAAGACACCCAATGATTTAAGTCCTGAAGGTAGGAATATGTGTATATCTTTATTGGGGACTTAATAATGTAGCTGCTTAGCACTAGTATGGTGAGGAGTGTTCTGTTCATGCCCAAGGAGAGGTGTTAAATATCATAGGACCTTTACAAATGACTGATAAAGTCTGTGCAATAGCTAGGGAAATAGGAATGTTAGGAGTCTAAATAGCATCCAGGTTAGGCATATTCCATGTTCCTAAGTCCTTTTGTGAATTTGGTGTCTTAAATATAATGACAGTTGACATATCTCTATTTTAAAGTTGTTTTTTTTTTTTTTTTTTAAACATGTGTGTGTATATACATATATGGCGTGCAAAACGTATATATATAGCATTTTTAGGCACCCTGAAAGTTTCATCCTCCTGTTTCAAATCCTTCCTCAAGCCTCCCTGCTTTCGGGTACCACAAATCTAGTAACCGTGACCCATGAAATCTTATCCCTTTCTCTACATCTCTGATTGCTCCGTTTAAGATCTGTATACACAGGAGACGCAAAGATAGCCATTATGTTGTTTCCAAAACATTGGAGACTGTTGTGGAGAGATAATGTACAGATTTATTTCATTGCTACTTTTATGTTGTTCTTTCTGCTTGCTTTTTTCTTGCCTAAATCTTCCCTCTACAACAGCTTAAAATTAGAAATACTGGTTTTTCTCCTTATATATAGGAAATTTTATAAATACCACTACTGCGTGATGGATCCTTCTTTATAGGCTACATACATTTTTAGCACAGTGTGAAATAATGATACCACAAGTTATTTAGTTAAAATGGTGAATGTAGAAATGTAGGCTCAGTTCTATTGCATCAACTCTAGGATCTCCTTACCTGATGCACATTTCTCCTCAACTCTCTCTGTAGGCATTGGAACATGGTAGGTACCTTCCTAGAGTTATTCATCTCCTCCTAAAATCTGATTTTTCTAGATGCTTAAAATTCATCATGGGCAGGCAGCATCAAAGTCTGGGATCTAGTAGCCTCAGTTAGGTGTCTTACATTAGAGGAGAGAATTTAGATTTCAGCTGCCCTTGCTGCTAGCTGCTCCAAACAGCATCCCGTGTCAGTGTGGTATCTCACTAAAACAGACAAACAGAGGCTTGCATGCAGACCCAGAGCCTTTGCACATTTTGCTGGTAAAGTTATGCTACTGTAGATATAGCAATAAAAGAGAATAAATTAGAATAAACAAACAACTGCAGAAACATACTATGTTTTCTCCCTGTTGGACAGCTAGCCAAATTTCATTTTCACTGCTGTTAATACCAATAACTCCTTTCTATGCACAGGAGTTGCTCTTGATTCAGCCTGATATAACTATAAAAGAATCTGTCCTGTTCTCCAGGGTGTCTTCAGATTCAGAGTTTTCAAAGAAATCAGGAGTTGCCATTATAATTTTCATACAATTTTCAACGCGATCTGTTGAATCTGATGAAAAACTGCATCATTACAGTAGTGGGGAACAACATGAAAAAATTATTTCTTACCCAGCCCTGCAAATGACTGATTACCCTTATTATTGGGATTTGAAATGATAAAAAAGAAAACTATCCAAAATTTTGCAAGTAAATCAAATAGAAACTGACAGGTATAATTATTTTATGTACTTGAAAGAAATTAAAAATCTCCAAAGTAAAGAGTTCTATGAACAGAACAGATGTTTTAAAATGAAAAAAAAATGAAGAAATCTACTTCTTAACATAGTAGCAGCTGGTGTCCTGCAATTACCCTCTACACATTGGATTCTGTGAATGCTACAGCCTGCTTACAGATAGTTCTATTGTTGTGCAATTTGCATTTAATATTCCAGCATATTTTTGGTTTTATGTAGCAACAGGAAGGTGTGAGCTGAGACTTCAAAGCTGAGCACTTGTGCTGGTGTGTGCAGACATCAGAAAAAAACCATTCCTGGTCTTTCTAACAGATAATCCAGACTGTTTGAAGATATAGGGCTAAGATCCAGAAAAGCTGGATGCAATTCATTTGGGCTGCTGAATACTGTTGGGACACTTTGCCCAAAACCTCATGAAACCTCATGACTTTGGCATGTAAACCTCATGAGATTTAACAAGGCCAAGT
>NW_010117458.1:0-5507 GCF_000699245.1 Pterocles gutturalis
CCTAATTTTAACTCTGCATGACCTGGCAAAATCCCTGTACTCATGAACTGAACTCATATGAAGCTGGCAGCAGGCTCCCCAGTAGGCATCCTGGTCATGTTTCCTCATATTAGGCATCTGTGAGGCTAACTGAAGCTTCACAGTTCCTGCATGCAGAGATCCAGGAGACTGGGTATTACTTATGTTAAAAAGCAACGACACCCATAGAAGATAGTCTGAATTCTTGTTCCCACCTCTCCTTTCTCCTCTCATCTACCTTCAGGTGCTTCTGAAATAGAAATCTTTTGGATGCATCCCATGGGAGTCAGTGGGGGAAACATTGTCTCCTGTGAGATTCAGGCGCCAGCTCTTTGGGGATGTTCAGATCGTATGTCTAGACAAGATAACATCCTTCTCTGAGCCCAGGAGCTAACCCCAGGGGGACCCATTATTCATGTATAAAACACCAAGAGAAACTTGTGCTGCATACAGTTTCCTCTTTCTTTCCCTCCTCCCCGTGGGAATTTGCTTTATTTAACCCTTCCATCCCTATGAGGCAGTGGCTTCCCTGCTCAAAGCCATGACAGTTTATCCTTCCACCCTTCAGGGCTCAGTACTCTGCACCTGCAAAAACAGCATGGCTGGCTGAACAAAGCCAGGTGAGCTTTCAGCATCGGCTTTAATGTGAACTCCAAACCCAGAGAGACCTCCTCTTTTCCCCATGGAGAATAACAGCTCTTGGACTAAATCTCCAGCCTTGTCTATAGTGCCCAAACAGTACAAAACGTCTGGCAGTTTGCCCTAAGAAAGCACCTGGAGTTGCTCTTGAGATGGAGGACTATCCACAGGGCAAAGAAGAGGCATAGGGATATGCAGGGTCACAGAAGGGATATGAGACACTTCATTCTGATCTGCTTTCAGTAACATCATGCTCCTAGAAAGTCTCATGAGCTAGTGTAACTTCAAAAAGTTTAAGGCATGGCTTGCATTCTGGCTGACAGTAACTGGGGCTAGAGCATCTCCCAAGAGTAAGAAATGTCTAAAACTAGTGAATGCCATCCAGACATGCATTTTTCCAATCTGCACTAAACAAAGGGCTGCACATACCTCTTTCATGTTTGCCATGGCCATGCATAGGCCATGGACAGATGCTTCTAATTTTACATAAGCTGGTCTGATTGTGCAAATTCACCAGCAGATCTTTTTCAGACTGGTTTCGTGACTTTTTTTTTTTTTTTTTAACTCAGTCTCCCACACTGAATTGTGATACCCAGGTAATACGTGGAGGTCCATTTAGTGTCTTTGCTTTCTGATTCTCCTCAGCATATGGTCCTTTTTGCCTAAGGGTTTAAGTTTGGATTATAATGGTCAGAGTAGTAAAACACAAATCAACACAGAGAAGTCTCCTTGAGAAGATCTACTTTGATTTGTATCTTGCAACATGGAAACAGACATCTGTCCACAAACACATTTGTCCCAACAGCTCAGTTGTTGAAAGACACAAGGGATTTGCATGTCTTGATGAGGTCAGGTTGGAGGAAGAGAGGAGAAATTTGGTTCCTATGGTGACTGCTATATCCACAAATGATCTGGATCTTGGATATTCCTGATCATGTGTATCTGTTTAATGAAATGTGCCTGCAGGCAACAGTAGCACAGTACTGCTCCCTGTTAGTGCATCTTGGCTCTGATTTGGAAAAGTCACTTCTAGGCAGGTGGTGTGTTTACATTGTGTGGATCTCCATTTAGATGGACAATGAAAGGAAAAGCAGCATTGGAGGAAAGTTAAGAAAATGGGATCTAGTAGACATAAATTATACTTATTGAACAAAACAAAAAACTTTTTTTTCCCTTCCCTTCCCTTCCCTTCCCTTCCCTTCCCTTCCCTTCCCTTCCCTTCCCTTCCCTTCCCTTCCCTTCCTTTTTTCCTTCTTTCTTTTCCTTTTCTTTTCCTTCTTTTCTTTTCTTTTCACTTCATTTTTCCTTTTCTTTTCTTTGCTTTTCTCCTCTCCTTTCCTCTCTTCTCTCCCTTTCTCTTCTCTCCTTTTATCTTCTTTTCTCTTCTTTTCTTTTCCTATGCATTGAGAACTGCAGGGTTTTCACAACTTCACATCTGATTCATCATAGTGATAGAGGCCCATAGCTAGATCAGAGTAATAAAATTTTTGCTAGCAACAATGTAGAAAAATAAAACATTTTTTATAAATGTTTCTACATTTAGAAATAAGTGGGATGTTGCACTCCTATCACATGAGAATAGTGAACTCAGATCTGAGTCCATTAGTAACTAAGCATGGTTTTAAACAATTTCAGTGAGGAATAAACATTTTTAAATTAGTAGGCCTGGATAGCTTGCACCCAAGAGTCCTTAAAAGGTTGTCTGAAGAGATCTCCAGCCAGCTCTTTTTCATTTTGAATAAATCTTGGCCTACCCAGTAAATTCCAGTAGATCAGAGTAGCTAATTTTGTGCCAATATTCAAAAAGGCCAAGTAAGATGACCCAAGTAATGGTAAATTATTTAACTTTACACTAGCCTTTGGCAAAATAAAAACCACAAAAACAGGAGTCAAAGAATTAAAAACTAGAGAACAAATCTACTTAATGTCAGTCAACATGGTTTAATAGAAATGGGCCATGTAGAACCAATACAATTTCATTCTGTAATGAGATCACAAATTTGGTTAGCAAATGTCACTGGAGAGCGAGAACGGACCACTGTAAGGACTTTAGCTTGCCCAACATGCTCATTTCAAAGACAAGTTGCCCTGTCTAATTCCAACAAATTCTGCATCAAATAGGAGCTGATAAAACCTCTGTATAACAAAACCTTATGAAATAGGGCACTTTTACGAACGAGGGTTTTCTTGAGGAGTCAGAAGAGGAGATGTGGGAATCAAATCTTTTCCCAGTGTTATCCAATAGCTTGATCAGATAAAACTACAAAGAACTAGCAGGAGTGTTCACTGATTTTTTTTATTTTTGTTTTTATTTTTAATTGTTAAAAAGCACAGAACAACCCTACACACAAACATTCTTGCAATGTAAGGAAGCAATGAAAAAGATGAAAAATAGATGAAAATCTGAATCTGAGACTAATTTTAACTTGGTTGAGAACAAAACTAGTATTTCAGGCCCTCATGAAATGTTCTGAGGATATTTTTTGCTCTTGAAAATGAAGTGATAATGTGATTAAAAAGGTAAAGATGTAGCAATCAAGATGCTTTATAAACTGAACATATTCAAGTGAAGTGCATACATAGGAACAAAAAAGTAATTTTGGAGATACCCTCAAAAAAGAGGACTGTTTTCTGAAAAGTGGTGTCTCTGAATGGGTCATAGTGGGCAAGTAATTGAACATGTGGGAAAATTGTACTCAGGGTATTTATCAATGGTTCTCTGACAAAATGGAAGGATATAGGAGTAAAGTTCTACAGGGATTTGTTCCTGCTTCCTGTGCTATTCAATATTTTCATTAATGACTGAATGATGGAATACAGAGATTGGTTATTAAGTTTGCAGATGAGACCAAGCTGGGAGTAATTGTAAATGCTGGAAGGCAGGAGGCCAGTTTAGTATGATTATGACAAATTGGAGAAATGATCTGAAAAAAAATAAGGAGCTCTTCAGTAGGAATGAGTACAAAGGTTCATTCCTTAGGCAGCAATTATCATTATCATTTCCCCAAATATGGGGTGGGTAATGCTCTCTGGGTAGCGGGGATCTGGGGTTGCAGTGGAGCATAATCTGAACATGAGTCAACAACGTCATAATGTAGCAAAAAAGACAAACAGCGTGAAGGATGTATAAACACAAGTATTGCTTTCAAAATATGTGCAGTAATCCTTTCCTGCAGCTCAACATTTATAAACCTTAGCTGGAGGCTTTTCCAAGGTCATATGGGTAATTTTGGGCCTGTGATGCCAAACAAGATGCAGATCGACTGGAAGAAGTTGGAAGGCGAGTGATAAAGTTACACAACCTGGAGAAAGAGAAGTTGTTTATCCTAGACTGCAAGTGTGCAAAAGGAAGCTGCAGAAAGGAAATGGATGCTCTGTTTCTCCACGCTCATGACAGACCAAAGTCATGGCTTAAACAACAGGAAAGGATCCCAAATAGGAATGAGGAAAAAAAAGTTTCTAATCAGAAAGCAGTGAATCACTTGAGTGCATTGGTTGGGGTGTTGCTCCCCTGGGAGGATTACTGAAGGTCTTTAAGAATAAATTAGAGAAACATCTGTAGGGATAACAAATCTGGAATTGACCTTGAATTAAGGCAGGGAGAAGGGCTGGAAAGGGATCTTAAAATCCCTGTAATTTATGAACATTTTAATGAAAGAAACAATGCAATAGATGTTATAATGGTACAGAAAGGAGTAGTAACTAGAAGTAGAGTCATGGCTCTTATACAGGGATATGGTCTGTATGCAAATGGTGCCACTGTTCTTGCTTCCTTCAGCAAAATTATGAAAATTATGATGGAGAAAACATTTCATTGAGGTTTAAGGTTTGCAGGGGAAATGTAAGCTATCTGTGAACTCAATTCTCATTTAGGTAATAGTTTCAGTCAAAGGAAGTGGAAATATTTTTTAAATTAATGAAAAATTTTGGCTTGACAATATCAAACAAAAATATATTATTTCTTGTCATGAAATTATATTTTATTTTAAAGTTGATTTTTTAAAAGACAGAAGTTTCATAGAAGATTTAAAAAGTGTTGAATCACTTCAAAACAAAGCTTAATTTTTTTTTCAGTCCAGAATTAATTTTGGGATTTTGTTACCAAAAAAAAAAAAAAAAAAAAATCTCAGTCCAAAATAAAATGTATTTTCCAGCAATATTTTGTTTGGTGTTGGAACAGAAAAAGCTTGCTATTCCCTTGATTCATAGAAGCTGTGCACCAGCCCATCTCAACTACTTCTCTCAGGGCAGCCTTGATTAAGACTATCCTCTCTCCTTTGGACTGCAGACTTTCTCTCTTGTCTAGCTAGTATATTCCTCTACACCTTAATATCACACAGAGGCATAAACAGCAATGAAGAATTGACAAGGGTGAAGGCAAGGTCCTTGACAGCCCAATAAAAGAGATAGCAGATGAAATGTAGTGGTCTCTGATACCTAGGAAAGCATGGTAATCTTTTAGATCTCATGCTGAACGGATCAATGATTTGTCAACATATTCTTTCCCTTCTTTCCTTCTTTTCCATTATACACACCTTGTGAATGATATCTTCTGTCAAGTTGTCCTGGGTTAAGCTGAGACAGAGTTAACTTTCTTCATAATAGCCAGCAAGAGGCTGTGTTTTGGATTTGTGCTCAGAAGAAAGCTGATAAAAAGTGATGTTTATGCGGCTACCTAGGTCTTCCAGCTTCTCTGTCTGTCTGCAAACAGGAGAAGCTGGGAGGGAGAACAGCCCCAGTTACTAGCCTAGGGTTTGATCTTAGGTTCAGGATTGAGACCCAAAGTGGCCAATAATCTATTCCATAGCATACACATCACGTCCAGTCTATAGGTGAGGACCCTCCGGAAG
>NW_010117459.1:0-15310 GCF_000699245.1 Pterocles gutturalis
TCCCTCCCCGTCCCGCCCCGAGCCCGCCCTGCTCCTCGGGGGGTCCCGGTTCCTGCCCGGCGGGGAGAAGCTCCCCCGGGAGGCGGGGTTAACCGAGCCCGGAATCCGCCCGTCCCGTTTCGGTAGGGCAGCCCGCAAACTAGAGGCGAGCAGTGGCCCCGTGGCTCTGGCAGCAGCGTGGGGTTTGGGTGCTCGCTGCTGGCGAGGGAAACGCGTTTCTGGGCTGGGGTCAGGACGGGGCTGCTGGCGATCGCGGCGCGGAGAGGGAGGGTCTGTGTGTGCCTGCCCGCTTCGGGGGTGCTTAGAGGTGGGGGAGTCCTGGCCCGTTTTGGGGAGAGTCGTCTGGTTTCTGTACCAGGAGAATGGTCTCGCATCCTTTCCGCAAATTCGTCTTTAGGGTGGTCTGTCGCTGTCAGCAGCTCGCACCGTAAGCTTTGCATTGTAGGGGGGTCTGGGAAGTCAGGAGCGAGGACGAGATGGTGCCTGGCTTTCTGAACTGTAAACGCCTCCCTTCTGGTTCCCCACGCAGCTTTGCTGGGCACTAAAGGAATGCTTTTGGGACAAAATGAGGTAGTAATCTCTCTGGTCAAATGAGATGACACTGCTTTGGAGGGCTTTGGGTTTCATTAATAGCATTCTGCAGAACTGATCATCAGTGCGGATAGGAAGGCAGCCTCACTTGCAAGCAGTAGGTTCTGGTAAAACTTTATAGTTGTCCCAAAGAACTTGAAATGATGAAGAGAGACCTTGAGACTGATTTCTGTGCCGACTGTATCTAAATATCCCCAGAATTTTGCTTGCTCTTCAGATTCAGCTGCCATCCTGTCAGGCAGTAATTTGAGTGATACTCATCATCCAGGATGGGCTGTATGAGGTTATTCAGAGTCCTTGGACTACAGTATGTGTAAAAAAAAAGAAAAAAAAAGTAGTAAATCTTTCTTACTATGATCTTGCAACCCTTTCTATCTAAAAGCATGAGTTGAGAATTAGATATGTTTTCCTCTACATGGCAAAGTTCTGTTTCTTAGCCACTGAAATTTTTTTTTTAATTCCCTGGCTTGTTACAGAGACACTTGCTGTGATGCAGTTTGTGGTCTTATTAAGGAAAAAAGTTAGTGAGACATAATAAGGGCTGTCAGAAATAAAATTGGCTCCATCCTTGAAAGGGGTCATGGTGGTTTTCCTGTACAGTAAGGGACGTCTTTTGTCAGGTTGCAGTTTTCCTAGGTTGGGTGGTTGGTTTTTGTTTTCTAAATGCAATCTCCCTGCGTTTTTTTTTTTTTTTTTTTTTTTTATCAAGACTTCAGACTGCGGAATGTTGATACGTCTGTTACAATGTTAAGGAGGCAAAAAACCTGAATTCTACAATGAGGTGGCAGAGCAGGTATTTTGATGGCAGTATGTCGTACGTATGTTAGTGGCAGATACTAAAAATATCAAATTTGACATCTTTTTGTGTTTGTAAAGCTTCTTATGTTCCTTGACTGTAACTGGTTACATTGACAAATTCAGGGGGAAGAGAGAGGAAAGGGATGGATGGTTTGTTTGACGCTTGTGTACGTGTGTTGTGTGGAGAGATGCACAGGCATGTCAGAATTGCCTCACGGTGGTGCAAATAAATGACATCAGTATTGTCAGTGCAATATGAGACTTGAGGCTTAGTATAATTGATAAATAAAACACAGAAATTGAAATTGGGAACTAGGAGCTGTTCTTTCATACAGCCGTAGATCTCTTGTGTGGTGTGGAGAGAGAGATCTCTCTTTGGCCTCTTTCCCCACCAGGAATGGAAATGTCCCTTTCTGCTGGGACTCTGGAGAGCTGAATCATAGAATCATTAAGGTTGGAAAAGACCTCAAGTAAGGACTGATAAATGTTCTGAGGATTTTGGAGCACAAAGACACTAATTTATATTTTAAAAAATACGATATTTTCTCCTTTTTACCAAAGGTTGCTCTTCTTTATGTGATAGAGCTTATGGCCAGAAACAAAGCTTAAGTTGCTGTTACTGAAGCATCACAAGAGACTTCAAGAATCGCAGAGTCCAATCCTAACAAGGTTTATTTTACAGAAGAAAAAAATATTATGGTTCAAAACTGCTCTCATAGAGCAAGCTGCAACAATGTCTACATTAAATCCCCCACCAGAGGGAGCCTGGATAATTTCATTAAGGCATTGGAAATTGGTGTAACTTTTAACCTGTTTCTTCCCTCTCTTCTCGTGGAGCCTTCTGAGTATCATTTTACTGCCCAGTGAGCAAGAACTTCCTAGCGTTGGGGTAAGGTCGTCGCTCAGTAACGTGACACTTCAGTGACAGTGCGAACCGCTGAAAGGCGAGGGTGCGATGGTGTAATGTTATGAGATGCTTTTCTACCTGCGAACCAGTAAAGACTTTGTAACTGTGTATAATTTTATGCATTTTTGAGGTATCTTTCCTGTAGCTCTCTGCCAGTTGCACATCAAGAGATCTACTCAAAAAATATTAATTCACTTGCATTTAATAAATGAATTACTGTGCTATGGGCAGTACTGTGCTGCTGTAAAAGCAGGTGCAGCGATGGTTACCTATGGGATTTTTGTTCCACCCTCGCTGGTACAGTGCAGATCTGTGTGAATTGTATGCGTGTGAGAAAATGGCCATTTTTCTCATGACTGTGATTTATAAAGAGCTATGGTTAAAACCATAGGATATATGCTGAAATGAGGAACGTCTCTTGTTTGTCTTTTCTGTTTCTTACCATTTTCCACTGAGCTGTTTTGAGATAGAAAAACGTTCCTTTTCTCCCCAGCAATTACAGAAGATGTTTCTGGAAAGTAAAGACCTTCTCTCAAGGACGATCCAAAGTCCTCTTTTATTGCAAATGTTGAATAGATTTTTATAGTTGGCAACAGTTATGTTCCCCTTCTCCCCCCTCACCCCAATGTAAATACAAAATATAGGGAATGTAAAAAAAGGAAAACCACATTCAGCATGAGCTTAGAATATGCTGAGATCTTTTCAGGTCTGAATTTCTAAATATGTCATTAATGAGATCTTCAGGCACAGTGGCTTAAGAACAAGGTTATAGCCATCCTTCCCTTCCTCATGCCTGCCCCTTCTCGAGCAGCTCTCGACGCTTTAGGTAGTCCGGTATCCCTAACTCTTTAGGAATTTGGCGGAGCCTAGTATCAGGAATGCATTGTTTGGAGGGATATTCATTAGAGCAAATCTGGGCAAAATTCAGACATTTAGGAAATAGGATCACATGTGCTCAATGGTGCTTTGTACGAGCTTAGCTAGGAAAAATGTCATTGGTACAAAGCATATTTGGACCTTTTGCATCTGATGATGCTAAAGACCTTAGCCTGTTGCTGAAGGCTGACCAGCTACTCTTGGTACAGGAATGAGGTCAGTGCAGGTTTGCCTTGTGTTGGCTGTTGCACTTTGTATACTTGGCAGGAATACCGGGTTCTTCTCTTGGCTCTTCTTTGGTCTGTCCTGCTAAAGTCTGAGGACAGGCCAGAACTGAGACACCCAAGGTAGAGCTAGACATGGCCATAGACGAGAGCTTATTCTACTGAAAACCTGCTACTGCGAGAAGCGAGGTGGAGAGTGAGTAAAGTAAGCACTGGGACTAGCTGTAATATAGACTAGAAAGGATAATAATGAATAGCTGTGTTTGCAAAGTCACTTCTTTCTTAGACCGTAATCAGTCCAATGTCCTAATTTTATAATCTTTTTGTTGTCTGAACCCATTGTCCAAATGTGTTTCCATGGCTCACCAGTCTGCAATGGGAGCAGTTCATCCTTCTGTGATCTGGGGATGCTGAAGGTTTTAAGCCTGCAGCTGATGTACGTGGGTGCTGGCATGATGTTTCAGGTAGTGTGCTGTTCAAATCACTTTTCCAAGAACATTTATGTGCCAGCTATGGAAGGACAGCTGTTTGAGTTATGCACAGTTCAGGAAGTGACAGAATGAAGCTTGCTCGTGCAGAGTTCATCTCTGTCTTAATGGACGATGATTAGATTCTCCTGTCTTGTTCAGCATGCGGAATAGATGGTGCTCAGTTAATGATCAGCTCTTCAGTGTTTTGGTTTCTTACTCAGTGTGTGGCTTGGGTATTACACGCTACCCAATCCCTTGTGAAAGCAGAGTTACTGCTGAGGACTGCTGTGTGTGCACGCACTCTATTACCAGGTCTGCAGTGCAACGGAGAGCTGACAGGTTAGGTGCCCTGTCTCCTCGCTGACTCCTGTCTTTGCTGGAGTATCTTCATAGTGTGAGCCTACTGTTCACTGGCTTGTTTTGTACTCAAAATGTCTGTAGTGTTTTAGTTTTTTAAATGGTGTATTTGAATGTGACATATGTAGTGTTCCTGGTAGCATCTTTTTACTGCATATGTAGGTCATTTTCTGAGCAGAGGAAACAAGATTGTACACAGAATTAGGCAGGAGTGAAAAGCGCTGGCATATGGTTCAGGGCTCCCCTGGTGGGACTGGCTTCTGCTGACAGCAAGGTCCAGTAACAAATAACATAAGTAACCAGTTTTAACCAAAGGACTTGCAGCTCTGAATTATCTTTAAGTAAAGGTCCACCATATCAGCTGGACTACCACGTATACTCTGAAAATATTGGAAAAGAACCAGTGTGACCTGCTGCCTATTAGCAATGAGGATATGTGTGCTGCCTTTTATTATTTTTTTTTTTTTTTTTATACTACTGTGCTTTTTCCGGTGCAGTATATTTTTACCTTGGAAAAAATTACAGATTAATCTCCTCCTCTCCCCCCTGCCCAAATCCCCCATGGGAAGCTCTAAAGCGTCAGTTTGTTTTTATGAGTGAGTGTTCACTAGATTTTTTTAAAGGAGTTTATACCTTAGTACATATTTGAGGGGAAAGTCACCCTCAGCCCCCAAATATGCTGTGCTGGTTCTGGCAGATGCTTGTAATTTTCAATACAGATATTCATAGGCTATTTTTTCCTCTTGAGACAGTGGTTAGTTAGTATAAGCTTGCAGTAGAGATGGCGGAGAACGGAGAGACAAATAGCCATGTTGACGGAGTAGATTTTTGTACTGCCGCTGACCGGAGATGTTCACCCAAGTTTCCAGGATCTGTAGCTACTGACATGACTGTGTGTACTCAGGGTTGTATTTCTGCATCTTAAAAGCTTAATCTGTTCTTGTGCAAAAGCATCTGGGAGGATACATTAGCTTCTGACTTGAGCTGTGATCTTGCAGGGTACCAGGGGTATGTTAAAATGAAAAACTGTATCTTTTGAAGTCCTCTGATTTTGTGTGCATTGGACAGGAGACACAGAGCTGTGCCGAGTTCACTGTCATGTCAACATGCACTGACTCTGTCATTGTTTTTTTCTGATGATGTAATACCAAAAGATCAGCAATCTATATATAAATGTCGCTACCTTTGGCAGATATTTAATGACCATTTCAGAATAAAGTATTGAGCACACAGAGTTACATCTAGGAGAATTTTTTGACTTTTGATTCTTCTGGAAACTGTTTAAAGTCAGAAGGGTGGTGTTTCCTTTTTTTTTTTTTTAACAACCTTTTTGTTTGGGCTTTTTGTTGGATTTTTTGTTTGTTTGTTTAACTTTAAAAAATTTCCTATAGTTCATAAACTCTGAAATTGATTTTATGTCTTTAAAATGTGGGAATCTTGTAAAATAGTTTTCCCTGTCCTTGATCAGAATGTTCTATCAAAACATAATTCCTGTTATTCTAAGTGTTTTTGTTCATTTTGGAAAAAATACAGTGCATCTGGTTCATATGTGACATAAAATTGAAGCTTTTATGATCCTCTTACTCCTTATAAAAAGGCAACTTGAAGGACGCTTGCAGTGTTAAACACAAATGTTTCCTTACCTGTCTTGGAAAATTCATGTGGTGGGCTTATTTTCAAAATGCTTTGTTTGCTACAGGAACAAGAGAGCAGTGGCAGCCACTTGCCATGATGTTAAAGATCACTCACCTGGAACTCTTGGATTTAAGTGACTTGTTTGGCTAAAGCTTATACCAGTCCCATCAGCAGAGGCACAAGGCAGGACATCTGAGGACAGTCCAGGCAGCAGATTTGAAGTGCTAGCTACTGTCTTCTGGTGTGCATTGTCAGGATACGCACTTAATTTTTTTTCTGAGCATACTAATATACACTTTGCGAACTGTATCCTCCAAAGCAATGAAAAAAGTAAAACCACTGAAAGTAGATGCTGAAAAGAAGGGGAGTTTTAAATTATCTTTTTTTCTTTATTATCAGTAGACTTCAAGATAATTAATCATAGCAGCTGTATGCTCTTAAGTGGGTTTTTATAGACTATTTTGTATTTCTAAATACATTTATTTATTTTAAAATGTAGTATTTTAGGAATCTTAGGGTTTATTCCGTGAAAATTATGGTAAGTTCTTCAGTTGCAGTCTATGTACAGTGGCTAGACTCAAACTGGACGACCTTGACTGTGCTGTATGCTGGTGCCACGGAGGTATAATGGGCCTGATGGTTAGTTTTGTTTGCAAAATTGTCTTAAAGGTCTTAATTGGTGAAGAATTAAGTTTTTGTGTGTGACCTGTACAATCAGTGTTGCTGATGTGAAGCTTGTGAAGAGTCTGGGTCATGTGGGACAGTCATGGAAGCTGCTGAAAGCCTAAAGCCAGTGATCACTGAAAATCACAAGAGCAGAGTTCTCCCTTTGGTTCCTTTTAACAATGATTATGGCTGTGACCAAATAGCAAGAGAAGATGTTATTAAATATGTTGTAGAGATGTTGTGTAACATAGCTCTGGATGAGTGACTGCCTTAGCTAAATTGTCTTTCTGTGGGTCTTATGATTCAACCTGAATGCAAACTCTTTTAAATTGTATTTTGCTTATGATAATTGAAGACAGGAAGCTTTGAAAAACAGAATTCCTTGTTCTTTCCATTTCTGATTTGTTGGAGGTTTTAGATATGGGGTAATGCCTGTTCTGAAGGTGAGCTTTTTGTAGTTGGTTTCTCATTTTGAGTGTTTATGTACCCAGCCACTGAAGTGGAGTGTCTTAGCTCAGGGAGTGTGTCCTTTCGTACTTCTCTATCTAGTCCCTTACAGGCATGTTGCCTGTGTGGATGAAGTGTCATGGGGTGACCTTGGAGCCCCCCGTGTGTCTGGCTGGCTGTGGGCAGGCCATGGCGTGCTTTCAGCCATGGCATCAGCAAATGTGCTCCTGCCTCACCCTTGGCTCGGTCTTTATTTGGCTAGATAGCAAGGGTGCCTGCCTCTTCTGTGGCTGGGGACAAGCTTCCTTCTCATGTTCCTGCCCTTCAAGCAGCGAATCCTCGTTTGAAGTCCCACGCGTGCCCGAGGGATTGCTCCTGTGTTGACTTTCCTGGGAGTTCAGCCATCTCTTCGTGTGGCCATTCTGTTAGTGGGCTCGAACACTGAAGCAGTTGTGTGGATTAAAAAAAAAAAAAGTGTATATTTGTTGATACATGCAGCTGTTTACCTTGGGCTTGTCCTTTAGTTGTCCCTTGGGGTTCTCTCCACCCTCCCCTAGAGGTGGATCCTCCAGTTGTGTATATTCAGGAGCTGTCACCCCAGCTTCCCTACTTAACTTTTCTTCCCCACTCCCCAGTTTTTCCAGTGTAATTCAGCAGGGGAGCAGCTCTCGGGAGGAGGTTTGCCCTTTGTGGCTAATCTGAAAGGCTTCTTGGCTCTCATTAGAACTGATGTTTTCTAGAAGCACCTGGCACTGACCTTGGGGCTTGTCCTTTGCTAGTGAGCCTTTTACATTAACTAGTGCGATCTGCTTCTGAGTGATGAGGCAATTTCAAGGCCAAAAGATTTTCCAGTCAGTGTGGAAAACCCCAGTGACACCTGATGCTTTTAGCACATGGGCTGACAGGCACTCTGCAAGGCTGAGCGCTCTAAAGGGAGAAGTGAGGTTTCCCTGGGAAGCAGTTGCTTCAGGCTTCAGATCGTAGAACTTTCTCATCTCTCTTCAACGCCAGGTATTTGAGAAGAGCTGCGTTTTCACAGGTCTCAAGTGGACTGGTAGCATTGACAAGCTTTCTAATCTGATCAACAGCCAGCCAAGCACATACAGCAGTAATGGAGTGATTGTCAATCTCTAGATGACAGACACAAAAAAGGAAGATGCCAGAAATGCTGGAGGACTCACTGTGTAGACAAAAATGTGTATCCAAAATTAGATTCACCTGTCAATAGCCCATATTTAAATAGTCTGGGCAAAATTAAATAGCTTTAGAAACCTGTACCATAAGTGGGACCCCTAAGGCAAAAGTTTTCAAGCCTTTTCCCAGAAGTGGGAGTTTCTGCAGGCTGACCTTTTCTGTCTTGGACAGAAACAGGGAGTAACAGCCCTTCTGTTTTCCTTCTGTTTTGATCAGGAGCCTCATGTGCAGGGTTTTCTCCACTCTTGCTTCTCTTGCAAGCTTTCAGGTAAGCAAACCCAGTAATTGTGGTTTTAATGGACTTATGAACATAATAACTTTGGGAAAGGAAGATTTTTTTTTTTCCTTCTGGAAGGAAGTATTAGGGATGTCTTTGTGCTTAGCCGCAGCTCTCCTGTTTTGCTGTCCTACCGTGGAGACCCAGGGGGATGCGTTCCAAGCTGGAAAGAACAGGAGAGCCTGCCTGGTGTTACACACGTCGTATTGCCTGGGCTGTGAGGCGTGGGGTTGTGTAAATTGGCAACATGTTCCTGCTGGTGCTGCTGTGAGAGAAACATCTGAAGGGATCACTGATGCACGCCAATGGAAGGTCTTTAATTTGATTGCTTATAAGAAATTCTCTCCTGGTCCTCCTCCCAAATACTTGTTCTGAGACAGAACGGCATTGAAACCCTAGAAAGCCTTGAATGATCTAGCTACAACCCTTGCTCCTATGAATTGCCTAGACTTTTAATCATCATAATTCCCTTTCTCAAATCTCTCTTCCTGGCTGGAATTTCCAGGCAAGATAAAGAAAAAAAAATTATTGAAAACTAGCCCCACCAAGGATTAGGAACAGCTTTCTCTATGCTGTTCTTTTAAACAAATACAGCGGGGTTTTTGTGTTTGTCTGTCTTGCACTATTACTGCTTTTCTGCCTTGCTTAGTAACTTACGATAGTTTTCTAGGTGTATTTTTGCAGTTTTAGCACTCCTACTCTTGGCTCACCAGATAAGACCTTTGAACTTAGGACTACTTGAAGGCACCAACAATTTGAAATTTAAGTCCATCTTGATCTTAAAGATGACCGAGAAAGTTGGAAGCAAAAGCTATGTATGGAAGCTAATAAATTTACTGAATAAATTACTTATTCCTGAACTTTTTATAGGAACTCTGGTAGAAATCTAGAAAGATAACTGAAGTACAGAGCCTGCATGAGGTTTTGGAGTCGGGGAGTGTTTCTGATGCCTGTTTGAACATCTAACTGGATGTTACACAACAGCTGCATTTGGGAATAGGGAGAGTTTGGAGCCTAAGTTCTAGGATAGTTGATGGAAGATGGCATATCGGGATCCCAAAGTCAGATGCCTCAAGTCAGAGCTAGTAGCCCTGTGAAATCTACTTGTCCAATGTGGGATAGTAGGAGAGAAACACACTTTCTTACGATGTTTTTTATGTGATTAAGGTTCAGGTCAATGTGCTATATTTGTTATTCCTGGCTGTATTAGAACTTACTCTGCCTGTTATTTTGAATTTAATTTTCTGTTTGTAGCTGCCCACCTAGGAAGTTCTGTTTAATCTGTGAGGTTAAGGAGATACAGTCAAAGGGACTCACCAATAAGTACTTACTCTCTTGATTTGGTTGGTTGATTTTTTTTTTTTTTTTATGGTTGTTGGTTGGAGCTATGACGGGTCCTGGGGAGAGTCTAACAGCAGGTAAAGGCAGTGTGGTAGTGGATGAACTAGAGCACAGTGAGCATGGAGGAAGTACTGGTTAAGACCAAAGCTGTGTGTACTTTAAGCATGGACTTCAGCAAATGTTTGCACATGTGACCTTTTTTGTTTGTTCATGGCTCCCTGATTAATGGACTGTTGAGGTCAGTACTAGCTATGTCAGCACAGGAATGGGGAATTTGCCTGAGGGGAAAAGGTAAGTCTGGTTTTATTTGCTATGGAGTTCAGCAGCTAAGTCTTTTACCTGGTGGACTCCTGCTCCCTCGTTGATCATAAGCACTGCTGACCTTACCAGTCCCATTCCCATTGGAACAGCTTGGTGCAAATGGAAAGCCAGAGCCACCCGGACAGCTTCAGGGTTCTGAAGAAAGGAGTGGAAAAGACTAAGTCTTCTACGTAGGCATTCATGATGGTTTAGCCTGGATTCGACACTGGTAGTATTTTGAGCTAAATATGGGGCTCTGGTTTTGTGCTGTATATAGTTCTTGCATAGGAGGAGAAGTAAGGCACAGAACGTAGATCCTTTCTCTTGCAATGATTGACTGGCATGTTCCTGGAAAAAATCGTTGGTGCATATAGCAGAAAGCTGGGCATGCGTTGAGTACAGCATCGCACAAATAATGTAAACTTTTAGTTAAGTGGGAATGTACGTTACTAAATTCTGTGAAAGCTTGGACAAGAAGGTACTGTGTATCTTAAAATCTAATTTTGGGGCAGGGCACAACAGTTACCTACACTCTGTGCATCTTACTGTCGTGCAGGTTTAGGGCTTCCCGCCTTTCCTGACCCTGGTCTGCAGTTTTACTAGCTAGGGTAAACAAAATATCACCATGTTCAACAGTATGTGTGCTTCTGAAAAAGCTGTAGTTGCAAGGCATAATTTTTAGGTCAAGCTGTGTTGTTGTTGTTTTTCTTTCTTTTGTGTCTGCTGATGGTAACTTTAAACTAAGAAAAGATGCAGCTTGTGTTTTGGCTTTGATCCTGCCTGTCCCCACCTATCGCTGAATCTTCCTTCCCTGGAGTCAGAAGCTGTCTGTTGTAACCCTCTGCAGGGCCTTTCCCTGATTCAAAGTTAATTGCTTCGCCTGACACCCGAGTACTATCTGGGCGATTAATCATTATCCTCTTAGATGTGGAGTGCTCCCTTGCGCAGAAGGAGACAGCGCTCTGAGCTTACCAGGTCTGCAGCAGTGCAGAGAAGGTTTTTCTTCAGAGCTCAAGACCAGCAGGCCTGTCTCCTCTTAAATTCCCATTGTATCTTTAGCAAGATCCGAGCCACCTGTTTGGAATATTTGTGTTGAGTCTATTCAGAAGTTAATTCTCAGTAATTCACCCTGTAATGGTGAAACTTTTAAGGAACTGTGTGCATGTTTTCTGGTTTGCCTTACCTAGAATCTTAACGTGTCTCTGGCTGGCTTAGAAGAGCCTCTGCTTGTGGTCATATGCTCCCTTGCATCTTTCATCCATGCGTATGGATTTATGTGTGTTTTAGATGGGTTGCTGAGGCATAAATCCCGATGGCTGTGTGCCGGTTGGATGAGGGCAAGCCTGGCCTGCCTGTTAACCTGCTGTATCAAGCTTTTGTATTAAATTCTGCTTTTCTTCCTAGAGACTCTTTCCAGGATACATGAAGTGAAACTGTGCATACTAGGTGTGACGGACCACTCTGTCACAGTCAAACTATATGGTTTTTCAGTTTGTCTAGCTGCAATGGCTTTGGATCCCCAAGTTTCCCCTATGAGGGAGCTTCATTTGCACTGGGATATCGGGAAACCATGCTCCTTGCATGGATGCAAAGAAGGGGGAACCGGAAATGCAAGTGCCAAAGTAGCACTGCTTGGACGTCAGTAATTCATCAGCCACGTTGTCTTTCCTGGCCCACCTTGGTGAGAATGAATGTCTGATCCAGACCTCCTAGACAGTCATGTTGGGAAGTAGGAATCCAGACATCTGGAGAACTCTTGTGTGCATGCACAGGAATAATTGAGTAATGAAATGAAATTATGTTAGTGGATATTTTAATTAGGAGTTGTTTGTATTTTTGTGGTGAGAAAAAATGTGATTGAAGGTGGATGTCCAAGAGCATACTGTAAACCAGTTGTGAAGATCTTCAGGATTAATGTGTTGGGAGTGGATTCCACAGCTGTGCTCTGGAGGACAGGAGAAGGCACCAAGAACTGCTTTGGGGTATGGGTCCATTCTTTCTGCTTTTTTTCATTTTTTTTTAATCAAGTAGGAATATATAGTTCTTGGCTTGGTTCTTTCTTCTTTTTTATATTTTTGTCACATAGGGATGTACGTTTCTTGGCTTAGATAATGTAAACTTGTATGGTCCAACACACCTGCTCAGGGTAACTAGTTGTCATCTGTGCTGCGGTAAGGAGCAAGAGAGAGGGAACTTCAAGAGGCCTGACCCAGCACTCTTTCACCAATTTTGAGCCAGTGTGATTCCACTGACATTACAGTGACATTAATTTTTTTACCTCATGATCTTGATAAACTACTAATTAGTACAGTATGTTACAGGAGATACAAATCTGTTCATCAGGTAATTGTACGTTCATATAAAATTAAGTTTGCAGGGCAGAATGGATGTCATACTGAGCTACAACTGAAAAATACAACTTTAGGCAGATTTGTTAGAAGTTAATAAGACTTCTAAGGTGATATTTGAAGATGATGCACATCATATTTCTTTGCAAATGGTTGTATTCATCCTCTATGATATTTTGCTTACAGCAATGCTCTGTTTCTTCCTTAAAGTAAATGATTCAGTTAGTTGTAGTAAAACATAAAAATGCCTGTGTGCGTACTTCTCAGTCTTGTACAAATACGTTCCCAGTGTAGCTGAGTCATCCAGAAGTAATGTATGGCTCTTTGTTTGGATTTTTATTTGTTGTACAATATCAGCACTAAAGTGCATGTATCCCTAAGGCGAGAATAGGTTGAGAAGTGTTTGGTCTTCTGTGCCTCCTTTTCACAGTTGCTCTGTGTGTTCTTTGATTTGGGTTTCTATTTGTCATGCATTATCGGTCACTAAAATACATACATCCCTGAAGCTATAATAGACCAAGAAGTGTCTGGTCTGCTGCATTTCACTTTCACAGTTGCTGTGTGTGTTCTGTACTCTGCAAAATTCATCTTGTTACAGGATCTGTAGCCATTGGTTTTCTAAGACATGGTAAATTTTGCCAATGCGAATAATAGCTTGGGTTACCTGTCCTAGGAGCTGGGACCCATACAATTTGCTTATGTGCTGTAGAAGCAATAATAGCAAGTTTGCTATTGTGTTCTTGTACTAGCAGGAAAAAAAATGTTATTTCATGCTGATGGAAAGAGCTGGAGAAACACAGCCTTGAACTCATCTTGCTGTAATGTGAAGTTTTTTCTGTCATGCAGTTTTATAGTCTCAAGGCTGAATTACAACAAGCCTTGTGTTAAAATAAGTTAAATACATGCGCGTGGTTGTTTTACTTTGTCACTCAGAAGGCTTCTAACTTTAAATACTGCAATAAGAAAATGTCGTACTGTTGAAAGGCCTGACTTGCACATTGTGAGACCCCAAATGTCTGATGCACTGTCTTTTGTTGAGTAAACGTAAGACCGATCTGTAATTCTTGGACTTGTCACTTCCTGGCCACTTCATCTTAAAGTGACTGTGGTACTTTATGCCTCTATTTTTCTTCTTGCAAGGTGGGCCTGATGTTTGCTTGCATTTTTGAAAGACATTCTTCAACTTCTTAAAACCGAGTAATAATCTTCAATTGTATCAGTCATAACCCGGTCAACACTACAGTTTCAGTGAATGAACTTCATGGTCTGATTTTTAGTTTCTTGGATAATTTCCTCTACAGTTTGATTTCTTCTTTCCTTCTTTGCTGTGTTTGGCCTTTAGACGGGTGGTACTGTTGGTAGTACTTTTCCCTGAGCCCAGGCTTCTCTGACATCTAATGTTCAAATCTTACTGAAATGCTGGTAAATTATTTGTTACAAATTACAGTTATGGCTGTTCCGTAATTCCCACTTGGCTTTGTAACTGTAGGTAATTCTACTTGACTGGAAGTGCAAACTATGCATTAATAGCTACATATATACAAATTGTCACATACTTGTCATTACACGGAAAAATGAGTGCCTAAAATCAACCCAACACTGTAAAGCATTTTTAAGATGTATCTCAGTGGAGTAAAGTAGACTTAACTTCCAGAATGTAACCTGACATGCCATATCACTAACTATGCTTATTCTTCAATTGCTCCCACGAGCCTTTTCTGTTCTTTACAAGCAGTTGGCACAAGAATCATTAGAGGACTTTGCTACTGAATGCTTTCGGTAATTTATGCCTGAGGTTCAGTTTTCTGATACGGTATATTGAAACACTACTCAAAGGGTTTGTACGTCTTAGCAATTAAAAAGTCCTTTAAGAAAGGAGAGCAATGTAAACCCCAAGTGAGCAGATGAATGTGGATGTGAAGTTGACAGTACTTGAAACGTGGATCATGCTGCACCTGAAGATAACGAGCAATAGACATTCAGATGTCTGGAAGCACAGGCTGTGGCAAGTTCTTCTAGCTTTATATTACTGTGGCAGGTCATGGAGTATTAAGGAAGGGTGTTGTGAGTGTTAAGGAAGGGGATTCTGCTGTTGAGGAGGTTGACTTTGGTGGCAGGAAGAATAGAGGCTAGAGTAGAGGCTTCTTCTCAACCTCATCTACATATAAACCTGTTGTCAACATGGGTGCTTTGCAATGGATTGTAAAATTTTATAGGGAAAATAATGTGGTTTTATTATTGTCTTACTGCATAGAATTGTAAATGGTACTAACTGGGAAGGCAGGAGTGGGTAGAGAGTAATTCAGAGATCCAATTGCCTATGAGGTGTTTTGTGCTTTATTTTGTGCTTCCTGGTGCTTTATTAGAAGCTATCATGACTGGTTTCTTTGCTACTCACAGTTACTCTATTAGTGCTCAGTTTAATGATTCTTCTCCAGTGGGTAATTAATTCTGCCTCCTGATGCTGCCCTCCTGCAGTATTGTCAGCAGTCCTTACCTTTTGTTTTGAGAAATAAGGAAGAGGATGTAGATCAGAGATGTTTTTAAAATGTAAATAAAAGTAATTCTTTTTACTTTTGATGGAAAATTCAATTACGTGTAGCTAGTTTTTACTGTAATGGATGTTTCAATTAGATCTTGCTTTATGAAAATTTAATTAAAAGATCAGGTGAAATGTGACCAGATTATAGGGAAAAACAAGATAGGAGATGGTAATTACTTCATAGGGTTTCTTTGGAAGGAGTGCTGGGAGGATTTGGAGCTTCCTCCCTGCTCTGGTGTTAGCATTTTCAGTTATCTTCAAGTATGAAAATGTCTTTATAAACTTTCTCAGTGAAAGCAGAGTAATGCTGTGTGGTGGGTTAGCCCTTGGCTCAGGG
>NW_010117460.1:0-18929 GCF_000699245.1 Pterocles gutturalis
TACCCCCATCCCGGGCGAAGCGCCTCACGGGGGCGGTGGCGGGAAAGGGCGAGCTCTGGAGCCTGCCTGAGGGGGAAAAGCCTCGAGTGTGAACACAGAACACGCTCCTGTCACCGCTTTTCCCTTTTCTTCCAGTCGAAGACAGTTAAATGGCTTTACATTTTTTTTTCTCTGGTTTCAGCAAGGGTCGGTAGATTTCCTGTGAATGAATCCTGCCTTTGGGCTGTCACCTCTTTGTTTGTCCCCACAGTGTGAAAAGTTGCCTAGAATGGAGAGTTCGGATTGCTTGGGCCATTTGAAGTGAGAGCAAGTCGTTGTTGAAGGTTATTTAAAATAATTTAAAAAGTATTATTGTATTAGATCATCATAGCCCAGGATCCTGCAGAATACCTCAAGTCCCTCTTGGCAGTAAGCCACATGGAGAAAACAAGCCAGGAACAGTAATATATTTCCAAATTATTTCTGCTAGCTTTAAAAAAAAATAATTCTATACACCTGTCTTTATAAATATGGTGGTTTTTTAATCTTTAAATTGGTCTATCCACTGGTTATTGTAATTATTAGACTTTTAATGACTAAAAGAATTTGCCACCTTTTCCTGTCAAGAACGTCTGCACTCAATAATTAACTATAGCAGAGTGAGAAATGTGTCTAAAACTACCATAGAGCATGCTCACAGTGTGTTTTCTTAAATTTGTTTTAAGGTTGATAATTTTTATTTGTCAGCATAATCTCAGACTTTGTTGTGTCGTGCCAGCAAGCTGTGAGCTTGTAAGCAAATTAAAATATTTCCCTGAAAGGAGCAGTTCTTGACCTGGTACTGCTCCTGCTGCGTGTCCTGTGCTGCCACGGTACAGCTGGAAGGCAAAAGGCAAAACCTGCTGGCAAATAAAGTCTGGAAGGGGTGGAGAACTTGTCCTGGGTGTAACTGGCAGTTCTGCAATGGCACCAGCTCCGAGCACAAGTGTTACCTCCACTTTCAGCCCTCACTTCTCTGTTTTAAGCATTTGAAATAGGAAGAGGATTTTCCAGTCAAGGGCTGCAGTTAGGGTTTCCCCTTTAATTTGCTCTTTTATTGTTTTCTGCATGTGTTTGAAGTCAGAGTTCTGTACTTATTGATGTTGGAGGATGACTGACTGTATTTTGAATTCTCAGCACTGCAGAGATTGCTGTCTCATGGTTTGGGGAGTGTAGTTTCTATCCCATGACCATTACAAAAGCCGTGTTTTGGCGACTGCTAGCTCACAATCAGTTTAGCATATCGCTGGAGGAATGTGACCTTAGGGAAGAGAACAGCAGGGTTTGTGGGGACCGGACTTAGTAGCTCCTCAGGAGTAATAGAGCAAACCAGCACCTTACAGTGCTTGTCCTGGATGCCCTGTGGTGCGGGCTTTTCACACAGGTACGGTAGCTTTAAGATTTTGTTTTGCATAGTGTGGGCAAAGGACCTGAACTGATGATTCATTTTTCCGAGATGTTGCATTATGTAGCAGATCAAGCATTGGTCTCCAATTCTGTTGTTCAAAATGTCATGTAATCAGGCTTTTCTGTCCATAAAGAATCAAAATCCTTATAATCAGATTATTTTTTCCATTAGGTAGTCAATAACTGATAAAACTTTTGTATGCTTTTACTTTAAATTGATCATCAAACCCTGAGAAATGTTATTTGTATAAAATCAAATACATAAGTACTGATATATAACTTAGATAATTTTCTTCCAGTATGTATTTTTCATGTTGTTCACTAAAAGTCAGGTTGATATCCATAAACAGAGAAGAATTTAACATTTTTACTATTTTTTTTCTTCCCATGAAGCCAGGAAGTAAATACCAGATGGGCAAACACACAGAAATACAACGGAGGTGGGCTCTGGCAAATGAAATTCACCTAAATTCTAGTGTGCTGTGTAAGGGTTTTGGTAGATATTTTTTTTAAATATAAAACACTTACAAGCCCTGTGGTGATCATTTCAAAGATAAGTTAGACAGTAATTAATTACACAGTGAAATTGCACCTTCTGTTATCCTTATTGTGTCTTGGTGGATACTTTACAGTACAGGGCAAATACTATTACTGCAAACATTAGAAATAATTTGGAACTCCCACAGTAAGACATGGTAATTATTTTGGCTTAAAGATAGCTAACATGTTCACAGTGTATGTAGTTTTAAAGAAATATAGTAAAGGTACGCACTGCTAAATCTGCTGCAGTGGATTCTCTGCTGCTCCTGTTACGTCAACTGTCAAGTTGCTATGACGAAATTGGTTGCAATGCCCCTTTATTAAGTTGCTTGATTTAATAAGCACATATTAGAAAATAAAACAATTGCTGTATAATGTTGCATGTTGTGGGAGTAGCCATTTCTCTGGTCAGTGTAAGCTCTGTCTGTCTGCCAAGACAGGTTTATGTCTGCAGCTCATAAGGAAGTTGATTTTTTTCCTCCCCCCATCATGTATTCAGTCAGTTCAGAACAAGCAGCTGCTCAGCCCTTCAACGGGATGAAATACTTGTTTGTACTTCTCTTTTTGCCTGCTTTCTTGGATGATTTGCTCCAGCTTATACAAGCTAGGAAGACTTCCTGTCTTTAAAATAAATTACAATTTTCTGAAGCCTCCGAACATAATTTGATGAGCACTTTGTTGCCATTAGATTTCGTGCACGGCATTCCTTCCTCGCGATGTAATTGAGTCGAAGACATTGTGCTGAGATGTCTGGGATCACAGTGCTTGACTTGTCTTTTGCAGTGATCAGGTTTATGTAGGGCAAATTTCCAAGGTGAAAGCTCTGAGGTTTCAATCCATACCATGCTCAGCATCAGCACAGCTTGTTTCTGGGATACAAAATTGATTTGGGGTGTGCAGGCTGCTGGGCCATGGTGTACAACAGCTGGATCAATGAGTCTTGGTTTTATCTTCATTATATTATAGCATGCTTTCAACTGACACTTAAGATAAAGAAAATATAAAGTAGTGTTCAGAATGCTATTATTCAAGTATTTTAATTTCTTTTTCAGCAAGAAACATGCTTCAGAACTTGTGGTACAGATTTTTGAAGGTCACTGACGCACTTCTGCAAAGTAGTTGCCCAGTTCCAGTTACTGTCATGTATATGAGAACATTAAAATGGATTTTTTTGTTTCTCTTTGTATTTTCTGTCGTAGCAATGTGGTACATAACTTTTTCTTCCAACACTGTGATTGAGCGTACAAACCTTATGTATTTCTATGAATACGAACCGATTTACAAGCAACGCTACCTCTTCACGTTGCGGGAACGCGTGAAATGCAAAGACGTGAATCCGTTTCTAGTCATCTTGGTGTCTTCACATCCTAAGGACGTGAAGTCAAGGCAGGCCATCAGGATAACGTGGGGATCTCAAAACTTCTGGTGGGGACATCGAATTCTAACCCTGTTCTTGCTAGGTCAAGACACTCAAAGAGAAGACGATGCTGCAGCACTGTCGGTAGAAGATGAAAGCATCCTCTATGGTGACATAATTTGCCAAGATTTTATGGACACTTACAACAACCTCACCTTGAAAACGATCATGGCGTTCAGGTGGGTCACCGAGTTCTGTTCAAATGCCAGATTCCTCATGAAGACTGATGCCGATGTCTTCATCAACACTGCTAACTTGGTAAAATTTCTTCTGAAGCTAAATTCCTCAGAAAATATTTTCACTGGTTATCCTCTTATAGATAATTTTGCCTACAGAGGCTTTTACAAAAAAACATACATCTCTTACGATGAATACCCTTTCCGGTTGTATCCTCCATATTGCAGTGGGATGGGGTATATCTTGGATGGAAAACTGGCTCTGAGGATTTATGAACTGATGAGTCATATCAAACCTATTAAATTTGAGGATGTTTATGTTGGAATTTGCTTAAATATACTTAAAGTGAACATCAGTATTCCAGAAGATAAACAACAATTCTTTCTTTATAAAATTAATTTTGATATCTGTAAGTATAGACATTTGATTGCAGTGCATGGCATTACATCGAGTGAAATAATCAGGTTTTGGCAGGATTTGTCATCAAACACTTCAGTTACTTGCCTTTGATTCTGTATTGATACGTAAACTTAAACCTATTTGATGTAAAAACGTTTAAAGTACAGGGCAACACAGACCAAAACCACAGCTGTAGAGATGACTTCGACTGGAGGAGGGCTATGGTGCTGGGGCAAAACCACCACTCAAGTAAAAATCTGAGGAATTCACAACACACTTTTCCATGTACGTATCCTACACATGCAGGAGACTTTGCAATATGCTGTCCTATCTTCCTCTGACACTTCTCCACATGGTCTGCTGTAGCCATGGGAGTTCTACATTAATCTTCTGGAATGTACAAAATGTTACTGAGGAATAATGTTTATGCCAAGAAACAAGCTTTGAAGATGCTTCACAGATTCCTACCTGGATTTTTTAATTGTTTTTGCAACTGCATCATCATCCTTTGCCACCCTCACATATTTGTCCTCTGCCCAACGACATTTCAGCATATCGCCTCTAGTCCTTGTGGGAGTGTTACACCTGCCCATTTGAAGTATCGCCTCTGTAACTGTTCTCAATGTTACAAGCCTGTGGATCTTGTGACGTCTGCAGAAGCCGATGGGAAATGCGGAAAATGTGATGCACTTTGTACACATCTAGGTATGTCTATAGATGGATAAAGCAGAATTGCTTTGGTGTCTTTGATAAAGTTAGCAGATTGCTGGAGGGCTGGATGCAGTGGGGTTCATGTGCCATTGAGCTGCTACACACCAATACATCGGGATCACCAAAACCCACATACGTACATACGTACGAGTGGGTACTGATGCATCTCCCGAGTTTTGGAACCACGCAGGGAAGATGAAAACAGATGCATTTATATTGTTTCTAAAATAGTTTTCTTCCTTCGAATCTTAAAATTAAAAAAGTAAGAAATTGTAAGATTCTTATTTCTTAAAGAAGACAAACTACTCTGTTTATGTAAAGACGGGTATTTTAATCACTTTATTCGTATCAGCAAGGCCAAGTTTTCAGTACTTTACCCTTCTAAGAGACAACAACACTGAATTTGCAATTGCATTAACATAACTATTCTTGACACATCCACTACACAGTGCAAATACTATAGTTACATCCTGTACATGTAGAATGACAGAGCACTGCCACCGTACTACAGCTACAATGTGATGATGTATTTACATTTGGCTGTCTTTCAGATCGTCTCTTAGAGACAAATTAGAAGAGGTGCAGAAACCTCTAGTACCAAGTTTGAGGTTTCACCAGGTTTTTTGTTTCATTGTGATTATGGTCAGTACTGAATTTTGCTATCTTTTCAGCAATGGCACATGGTTTTATGATGGAATTATAGGATGTGGGGTTTTTAGATATAAAAATTAGGTCTTGGGGAGAATATAGACAGGTATTTCAGATGTCAGTGTTCTATGAATGCATGTTAAGAAGGTAAAAGTTTTTCAAAAATACATTTCTTTTAAAACTAAATAGCTAAAGATACAGTACTGCATAACTGAGGGAAGAATGCTATTGTATTTCTAGAAACAGAGGTAAAACTCCAGCTGTTACAGTGGTTTTAGGATCTGTTATTTGATTGTGGTCAGATCCTGAGAGCTCTGTGAGAAATGTTTAACTTGTTCTTTGATTGTTTATACAGCTTAAAAAAAAAAACACAACCAAACCCAAACCCCTCCATTTTTTATAAGCCTGCCATGTTAAGTGTTTAGAAATAAATAATTTGTCACAAGAACACTGATACTACAGCACAGTTTGTATTGCTTTTTCAAAAAAATGTAATTACGAAAGACTATGCAACCTTCAGAAACTGGCCAGATAAAGCAGACAGTGCTCCTGCTGGGAGAATAAGAACCGAGTATCCCAGAGAAATGGCTGTGCAGGACTGCGATAAAAATGCAACTGTCACCACACAAGGTAATTTTTCTACCTGTGCCCCTGGATGATAACACTGATCATAGATTACCAGGCTTTTGCTTTCACAAATGTGGGTTTATACACAGTGATCTGTTTATGCCACCTGAAATTGTAATCTAAAGTGACATCAGTTCTGCAAGAAATTTACATTGTACAATATTCCCGCACCTTTTCTTGTTTAAAAAAAACTAATTTCCAAACCTGGTTTGTATTTGAGTCTGACATTATTGCTTAAAAGACCATAAAATTCATAACTAAGTTAATGTTTCTGCTTAAAGTAAATATCAGGGAAGTTTCTAGTGTGAGCAGTCATGCAAGTAGTAAAAAAAGCTTAAGACTGTGAACTGAAGCATTAAAGGCAGTGGTGGGCCCAGATTTTATTGCGTATGCCTACAATATTGTACTAAAAATAAAGCCTACATCACAGGCTAAGATTTTTTCCAAATACTAAGATTCTTTTGCTCGTGCAGGCAAGTGGTTCAGCAAGCCAGATTAAATCAGAATTCCAAGTACTTGTGATTTTGATGTGCAAGTGTGGGGCTTTCTAACTTGAAAAGCCCAGTAATAATAATGATAATATTAATAATCCATTGGTCCAAGGTGTTTGAGCACTGCTGCTGGGTGGGCAGCAAAAGGGATTTACAGTGAAAAATTTCAAGCCTGTGTTGCCTGTGTATTAGTTCATAAGAGTTAAAAAGTCAAAATGCTTAAATGTTTTGAGTGCATTTTAGACCAAACAAGTTCAAAATAAACCGTGAAATATTATGTGCTGCAAATTTAGGGGCATTATTCTCTATGATCAGTTCAATAGGAATTTTTCCTAAGTTTTTCCTTATGTTTTCTAGTTACAACTAAAGCATTTCAATGCAAGTTCATTGTAAGTAACTCATGAAGGCATGGGTGCATGATAAATAATGTGATTTTATCATATTTCTTGCAAATTTAGCCTAGAAACTGATTGAAGGTTAACCAAACAACATGACACCAAGTTCCTGATGCACGTCTGTTGGTGATGTTAGGTATGTTGAAGGGGTTTGGGAGGCAGAGCTTTGCTCCCTATTTTTCAAATTCTCATTCATCTCCATTTTCATGTGACTAGTGGGTACCATTCTGGTCACTTTATTAAGTACTCTGCAGTTGGCTTAAGATAGAGGTGGCAGGGAGAGAGGTGTAAAGCTTTCTGCAGCCTCTGTTAGAAGCTTGTCAGGTTTAATGCAGTTACTGTGTGTTGCACGTTGGGCTGTAAACCATATGCAAATACAAGTACTCCATGGAGGAAGGAAAGAAAAAGTAAAGCTAAGCAGATGGCTGAGTTTGTTGGGTTTTTTTTAATATGTAGTTGAGTCCACATTTTAAGGAAACCTAAACTTGTAAACCAAAACAAAGCCCACTCCTCTGCTATTTATATATTGGGTTTCTAAAAACTCTGAAGCCACTTTTTTTCACAGGATTAAAGAAAGTATAGTCTCTCTGAAATGCTGCTGTTATGTGATTCTCAGTTAAAGGCAGTGTCAACCTGCAGCTCACATGAGGAAGTACCACCTGTGTTACAGTAGTTTGTCTTGCCTGCTGTTATGGGACTTAGTTCTCCTCCTATAAAATAAGGACTTAAAGTCTACCCTGAGCGACCTCTCGAGATGGTTTATATCTCTGAGCTCTGTTTACCTCTAGCCTTCTCACAGTTGCTGTGCAGCACATGAATTTTCCAGGCCACATTACTCTGAATGAGTTATTTTTTTACCGTGTGAGAGACGATGGTGTGTAGGTGTCGCATCCATCCCGAGCGGGATGGGTCTCAGCCCGATGCCCTAGCTGCTCCCCTCAGTGAAGCTTTGCCTGCGGTGGTCCTCCACCTAGGAGTAAAGTGCAGTCTCCCCTTCTGGCTCTGAGTGAGCACAGAAGCCTGAAGAAACTCCTATGATACCACAGCTGTGTTGTACTAAATGGAAGCTGTCGTTAACCAAGATGGATTGCTTAAACACTGCAGTTTTGTTATCTTGTGTGTTGTGTAGGATTTTTGTTAATAAAGCTCTGACCTACCCTGCAGAGTTCTAAATGTGCGGTTCATTTTCATAAGGAGTCTGTCTCAATCGTTTCTTAGCGAGCGTTTCCAAATACACTGGCTACAGGTGGTTTTACAGTCGCTCAGTGTAATTGTCACACAGTACGGGTTTTCAAGCTGGTTTTCCAGTCCCTGCTCCTGTTAACCTTGTACTTAACAGTCACGCGATTGTTGCAGTTTGCCATGTTCAAGGTAGATGGGTTTGAAATTTATGAAAATGGATTTCACTTGTAAAACCAACATTGCTAACCACTGCTTACGTTTTGTACCTCGCTTATGCATACAGGAACGCTTTACCCAAGAGCAGTGTAGAGATTCAGTGCAGAATGGAACTAACTCCAAAGAACTTTTCCCAAATAAATCATGTTTTGAACATAACTAAGTTTTTCTTACCAGACGAAATTTAAAATCACAGATGGACTTTGGCAGTTCTGGCATGAGAGTCTGCTGTCATCAACAACAGACGAAGCCAGCGGGGTGCATGGGCCAAGGCACAGGAGCCACCTCGCTCGATGTGGAGCCAGCTTGCTTTCCCGGGGCAGCGCCAGCATGGTGGCACAGGGATGCCAAGCAGGTACACGACTGTCAGTCCACGCAGCTTGATGTCATGACTCTCATTATTACCAAGGTTAAAGGAAGTGCAGATGAAGTAGTTTCATCTGTATTGCTCTCACACCCCTGAAGACAGTGTAGGAATTCCTGGAGAGCAATGTTTGACAGTCCTGCATTTAGATTTCTCAAACAACATACCTGATGATTCATTTAATTGACCTGGTGGAATACAGGCTGAAGTAGATTTCTGAGCATGTGTCCCTAGAAGTACCGATGAGTCTCCACAGGCTTAAAGGAATAAAGGATTGGTCTCTGAAATGCAGAAAAAGTGCTGAATTTCCCTACTGCTCAAGTAGTTTGGAGTTCTTCCTTAAGACTGAGCAGACCAGCCATAGGAGCTGACCTGCTCATTAAAGTGGATTTCAAAACTTCACTCGGGAATTGCTTTTGATGTGAGCCTCTATGGTTTTAGGTCGGCTTCAACTGCTCAGACTGCACATGTTTTGTTTAATAGAGCATCTAGACTATCATACAGAACTAGAGACAACTGATACCTAGAACTTTGTTCTAAGGGAAAACTATATGTAAAACAGCTCCTTACCTAAGCCTTACACAGTCAGCGCTATATAAATAAAGGTGATTTAAATGGTATATATCTTTTTCGAGATGAGTCCTCGGGATTAGAAAGATAATTTATAAATATATTGACAACACTGAGGGGGAGCAGCTCTGGCTTATACAGTTGTCAGACTTCAGCAGAACATTCTGAAATTTAACCTTGCAATTTTGTACAGACAGATTTCAGGACGGAGGCCTAAAAACCTACTTTAGACAATGAAAGGCTAGTGAGGTTTTTTTCTTTAGTATAATCACTTTACTAAATGCTTCTCTGTGTAAAATAAGTATCAGACACATTAGCAATATATTATTATTAGTTAAAGCAAGGATGTCCTTTGTTCTGAGGCAGCTGAACAACAAAACCTTATTTTCAAGATACAGCGTTAGTGTTTATGTAGCAAACACTTACTTCAAGCTGATGCACTGCTTTAGTACTAACTTCTGTGGTCTGAAAACTTCATGACCTTTTTTAATTTTACCTTCTGTAAATGGTATAATACTGCAGTAACATTAGCAGTTCACAAGTCAGTAGATAATACTTCATTATGATAGATGGCATTTACTTTATCCAAACATTCTACTGAATAGAACAGGCTCATTCCTTTCAAGTTTTGTTTAGAAACTGTAGGACTGCAGTGCTGACACAATCCTCACAATGGCATCTGCGACCATCCCTCCCGGTGAGACAGGAGCTATATGCCCAGAGCAGTAGTGCTGGATGTCACAACAAAAGAAGTGGCATACATTGTGTATGACATGAAATATTCTCTCCTGCCACCCCTGAGGCCAGTGATGATTTCGCGGCTTTCCTAACGGGATGGCTGCGGTGTGTTGCCCAACATCTGGATCCCACAAACACGTGTTTAGAACACATTCAGCGGTGCTGCGAAGCCACCCGCGCAGGGGATGCGGGGCAGGGTGGCGGTGTGCCAAACCTTGCTGTGCGCGTTCAGCAGCCGAGTGTCCGCGGCTCTTGGCTGTGTCACGCGTTCGGCCCGCGCTGTGTCAGCACGGCTGTGACATTCAGCCTGAGAGCAGGTCTGCAGCAACCTCATGGCGAACTCTGCACCGGGGGGGAGGAGACCTTAAATCACACCGTTCCCACGGGTTAAGAGAGCAACTATTTTTTAGGGAATACTGCTCGGTTACCGTGCCTAAGCCAGGCCAGCCACTAGACGGAGCTGTGATCCCACTGAACCAGGCTGGCGCCCAGACCGGGATCCCCACAATCGTACCGGGAGCCACAAACGGCGAAGGTGACAGCCCGATCCTATACGAACGAGCAGCCTTCCTAAAACCCGTCTGGTGTATAATCAGAGTGAGAACCGAAGCGGTAGTCTATAGTCGGAATGAAAAGCTAACTGGTAGTATGTCTGAAATGTACTACGTCAGTTAAACTCTTTGCTTGTAATACCGCTGGGAAGAGCCCACGTTCATTTAACTGCCCGCTCAGATGACTAATTACAAGGTGCACTTTTTCATACTGGACCATACAAAAGATGCTCTGTGGCAGCAACTTAACACAGGAGTTTTCTGCCATGTGATGCTCTTACTTGACGAACAGATGTCACCAGTGGAGCTATTCGGGTTTAAGCAACAAAAAAACTTCCATAAACATATACAGCAAGAGGGAGCGCTCAGATGTGTGCAAGCCACTCTAACCAAAATGCATCTCCTTTTTTTGGAGAGGTGCCCAGGCAGGAAAGCAGCCCTGAGTACAGCGTGAGTACTGCCACTGCGATGCTGTAACACATTCTGCCGCGCTGCTCTAGGGATATTTCTGGCTGCAGTGTCTGGCAACCCTTTCCAGATGTAAGGTAGGTTATTAAGGCAGTGGAGGATCAGACCATAGATCATTTAGGTTGCATAAGCAATATGTACATTACTTAATCTTGTCATCCAACAGCTGGATGTATCGCGACAGAATTTGGCACAAAGCAGCATGACTGGAAAGTTGCAGATGTCTATCTAGATCTGGATAAGAACTTCCTTAGAAGACTTGTAGCAGGGAGCATAGGGAGGCACTGCACATGTATGTGGAAGACTGCAGAAGGCCTCTCATCTCCATTAGTCATTCATCTTCAAACCTAAAGTAGCTGTAACTAGTTTTTTAAAGTAATAAAAACAAAAGTCAACAACCTTACCAGAGATCATTGGCATGAATGTCTTTGGCCAGGAAAGAGCTACTAGAAAGGTGGGAGTGTTGCACAGAACACTGAAGGTGCTGAAACAACTATTGCTGCAACTGCAGAGGTTGAAATGGGGCTGATTCAGTAACTGCCTGGATGGGCCTGTGAGTGAGGGAATAAATGAATCTGGGAATAAACATCTAGCCAAGTCTGCAAAACAGCACTACGTGTTTTCCCGAGTCCCGTGAGTGTGGCTTACTTCCAGAGCGAGCCACCCTCCCACTGCTTCTTCACGGCTGCCTGGGGAGTCTGTGAATGCGTACGATTCCTGCCACCGACTCTCCTGTCTCTCTTGAGTGCAGAGCAACCAGAAAGCGAGCTGTGCTCAGGAGAAGGTTGGGCATTCCTCAGCAACGCTTGCTAACCTTGAGAACGTCAGCTGCAGGAGGCTTAGTGGCAGCCAGTTTTTCACTCAAGTGGCCTTAGTCTATATTTTTTTTTTTGGAGCTGACCATTGTTCCAGTTCCAACCTCTCAAATGCCTGTGAAGGATTAGTAGTGATGTCTCTGCTATACGAGCGTCCCTCTGCTTTAGAGTTTGTGGGCTGCTGAGTCTAATTCCTCTTTTCCCTGGGCAGCTGTTTTGACAACCATCCAGGCTGTGTCCTCCAAAGAAAAGCCAGTACAACGGAAACATCATCTGTGAAGGAGAAAGGAAAGGCAAACGCTACAAGCACCACGAGCTCTGCCTGGAGCAGTTTCGATACTGCTGCTGTGGCACTATGAGTACATGGTTAAGCACTCCCATGAAAATATCACACAAGGTTTTCATTTCACAGTGTTCTGACCTCAAATACCTTTTCAAAATAAAATAACTGAAGCACTCTGCAATTATTAACATTTCCTGTTAGCTGCTCAATTTAACTGCAAAGTTGCATTTCAAATTCACTGAATGCACTGTTCAGGAAAGTCCGAAACCTTGCATCCCCCCAGGAAGGAGCAGTGCAGACTGTGTGCCTGCTGGTTTCAGAGGATGCTGGACACTTTCATCCTTCTGCTTTTCACTTGTCTGTTCCTCAGAGTCAAGGGGCTCTACCCAGTCTGGGACGAGAAGAGGCTGCTAAAGGATACACATACAATTGAGTTGCACTGGTAAGAGCAACAGATCCAGTTAGGAGTTGTGATTATCTCCAAACAAACTAAAGGACAGAAGTTTGTTGGGAAGAGCTAACCTATGCACAAAAATGAAAAGACTAAAATGGGCATTCCTTCTCGAGCAGAGAGCAGAATTTGTGCTCTTTCATCTTTTTCTTCAGAGACATCACACCCGCTCAGCACAAACACAGCACATCACAGGATTGGCCACTTGCCCAAAAATGCTACAGGTGGGTGAGGAGAAACAGGCAGCTTTTAAACCAAGTAATGTTGTATCTTTATCCAAGAAACCGACAATGTTAGTTAATGTATTATATCCCTGAATCACCTCAGGACCCAAATACTGACAACCTCCATCACCTTGAAGACAAGAGACTTCAACGGATTATCCAGGACCACATTTTGCTGGGAGGGAATCCCAAGGATGATTATAAAACACAATACGGGCAAGTGAGCCATCCAAAATACGACCCTTCACCTTGGGCCCTGGCCCTGCTCCTCTAACCCGTGCTGCCCCATCATTCTGTGCTGCCGCCTCTCCATCATGAAGCAGCCAGCGAAGTTACCAGGTGTAGAGCAAACTCAGACTGTCATTGTTTAAACTTACAGTAGTCACAGATTCCAAAATACAATTAAATACTGAAAGTTAGAACTAAACATATCTTTATCTAGCTTTAACACAAGCTTTTATCTTGATAGTGCAATGACACTGCCTGGCATTTATACATTATACCAAAAAATGGTTCTGAAGTGGTCTTCCCCTGGATTAACACCAGAAGTTCAACTGCAGTGGTACAAAGAAGTCTTTAGTAGGCTTGACTTCCATCTAGGTAGCTCTAAGGAATGACATGTTTTGATTAGCTTTCCAAATAGTCACTGACAAAATTAATTTTATCTTGAATTACTTTCTTTACATGCCTATGAAATGTCCATGCCAAAAAACTAACGTAAGGGTGAGTCTCAGTGAACAACATTCTCCTATCACAACAGAGCGATTTTTTGATATAGAAGGTGTCAAGCCTCAGAGTATTTTGGTGGAGTTTAACGTTAGTTGGTTTGAATACAATATGGCATAGAAGAAATGTTACTGGAGTAACGCACAGACTGAATAAACATGTGGCTTCAGGTAATTTGTTAACTCTACCTCATCACATACTTGGCGGGGATTTATTTAAGGGGAGGGGGAGGTTAAACAAAGCGAGAGAGCCAGTTCTGTGACAGCAGGCTAATAGTTGGCTCCTCTTCCTCCTTCATATCAATAACAGGCCGAGAATCGGAAACCTTTTCGTATGCAACCTTATCACTGCAGATTAAAAAAAGAAAAGAGATGAGAAACATGAGAGCATCATTCTGAAGAGTCACGCCTACGAGTGGAAAGCAGCATCGTTCCTATCACTTGCTATTAAGCAGCAGCACTGTCCCGACCCTGCTGTGCATCTGAACGAACCCTGGACTGTTAGAAATGAGAGGTGAGGAATCAAATGAAAAGTCTACACAGGATTTGTAAAGAAAATTCTGAAATGGATGATTAGTTAGTTTCTAAGGAGCAGCAAGGTCACAGGGGACAGGTACATGGTAACAAACTTAATTCTTATAATCACTCAGAATGTATTTGTTGTATTGCTCCTTTTGTTAAGCAAAGAACAAAGACCAGAGGGATCTGTCCCTTTTGTGTAGAATCTTAACGGTATTTACTAGAGCTTTCTACTATGTTTAAAATATAAGAATTTGTTTTAAGTTCAGAGTGAGGCAGAGAACCACCGGTAATTACTGTTCTTCTGGTTTGCTGCTATTCCTGAACTTCACCACCATCACTGTTATGTTATCAGGACATCCTCTGTAAAAGGACTGTAGAACTATGCTCTTTGCACCGAAGTGTGGTTCATCCAAGCGTTCCTTGATGAATCGGACAGCTTCCTCATTGCTGAAAGCATCCCACAGACCATCCGACGCCAAGATCATGAACTCTGGCTGCAGTTTGTCCAGGTCAAAGGTAAGAATATCAGGGTCGGGAATGACAACGTTCAGGTTCTTCAGAGGGTAATCTCCTAACGAGCGGGACATGGCCAGGATCCCCTGAACGCGCCAGGAGCCATTAAAGCTGATAAAACCACCTGGAGAGAAACACCAACACTTAAAGCAGTTCTTTTAAAGTTAAAGCATTTCTCTGCCTTCCTACCAGACCCACCCAAAAATTCATCCTGCAGAATCTTGAGGCGTACAGATGTTACATATCTCAAAAAGCAGGAGATACAAATTCAGTAAATCTGAGTAAATTAAGTAAATCTCAGTGCGCTGCAGGGAAGAGCTGGATTGTGGTTGCTAGTGCGGTTGAAACAGCTGAAGCAGAGAAGTTGGCAATGTGCAACGTATTGAACACAGGTATTCCTGTACTGCACAACTTACTGTTCACACAGCCTTGTGGCAATGCTAGAACAAAAATACTGAAAGCAGGTGAAATACACCTCCTTTTTCTGTGTAGTTCACGTTTTCCCCATTTCAGAAGATCTATGAAGGAAACAACACTGAAAACACCCTGCAGTAGGCCTTACGTTTCACTTTTAAGGTGTAAAGCAAAGAAGCAAATGCAAAAAAACTACTTACAGGCTCTTCTATCAACCTGCCTTGAATAAGCTGTGTCAAAAAGGACCAAAAAACTGTTGTGAACAAACATCACAAAATTTTACTTCAAGTCAGAAAAATGCCATGTGAGATCTGACTGATTTTCCCATCACCTGGATTAAGGCTAGCTGAAAATATTCTATTCAGGGGTTGCCTAGAGTGGGATATGTTTTACACTGAGATCGATGACTCTGACACAGCCAGCACCTGGCTGCTGCACAGTGTGATTGTGGAACTACACAGTGTTCGAGGTCAGAGTAAAATTTAGGCACCTTCAATTCCTGTGCGTGCCACTGTCCGCACTGTTCCACAGCAATATTCCTCTCGTCTCAACATGAATGAAAAATCACTTGAGGACACATAATTTGCAAGCATGCACCATTAAAATGTGTAACAAAATTAGGTGAACTGTTGTCTTTTATATCTGTAAGTTGTCTGCTTTGGTGTTCTTATAAATGTCTTTGTTGTTTGCAGTTATCAGAATGTTTTCAGCTCTGCACTCAGCCTATGCTTCAGTCACCTTGTCACCTAAATTTGCAGATAGCATTTCCATTCCTGGCTGGCTGATCTAATCTGTAAATTCCTTCTGCTTTCACGCAAAACCACATTTCATTTAGTGATTCATTGTTGTTTAAAGCTTGAAAGTTAGATTTGTGTTAAAACCAGCAGAAACACAACTTTTTAGCTGGGTGTTTTCATGAGTACTTCTGAGGAGTCTCCATTATGAAGATGTTTCCTTCCATAGCCAAAAAAAAGGAAGGACGGGTGAGCCTGCTGCAGCTCCTCTTACATGTGCCCTCAAACAAACCTCCTCCAGATGCTGCTGGAGGTTTTGAGGGCGCCTCGGTTGAGGGTTACACAGCCACCTCCTCACCAGCCCGGGGATCTTTCATAAGTGATGAGGGCTACAGTAACTGGAGCGTAACCATGTGTACGCATTGGAATGACAGGGGAAGCAAAACGCAGTTAAGAAGAGGCAGTTTTAAGCAGACATTTTACACACAATGAGGGGACAGCACTGCCTGCACCCGTCACTGTACCCGCAGAGGAGACAGCTGATGCTGCTGACCAGCCGCAGCACACTTACTCCAGTCTTTGCAGGTTGTGCTCACGTGTGCAAAGTGAGCTTTCGGTGCCATTCTCACGTGGCACCTGGAACTGCCTACGGCACAAGCTGAACTCCTGTGATTTGCTGAAGTGTCTGTTGTAATATTTTCTTTTATAAAGCCATTCCTACAGAATACATACAAATGCCCATGGAAAAGCAAACATTCTGCAGTGCTGGCTGCCACTGGAGAAGGCATTGAAGAAATAGAAGCCTTTTGGCAACCGCACAAACGTTTTGCATGTTAGCAAAAGCTGAGCTCTAAGGATTATGTTCAAGGTGAATGACTTAAATTTCCATCAGTGACTGTCACCTTGTGGCTCTGCAATCAAGTGTTTCTTCACAAGCCAAACCCATGGTTGTTTCAAGGCCACTGTCTTACGCTGATACATTGCTCAAGTTCCTGATCAGAAGGAGATTCCTTGTGTTTTTCTGGGGACACCAGCATCCTTGGTGGCAGGACATGGATTCTCCTATCCCACAGGAATGGGTCAGAGAGGTGGGTCCCCACTCTCATTCGGCTGCAAGATGCGTGTGCATCAGCCGGCATCTTCTGAAAGGACGAGTCAGTCTTGACCCAGACCCTGTAACCGGTGCTATTAACTGCACAGCCACGCTGCGGGGCAGGTAATTCCACACGATGCAGCACCTCATCTCAAAACGGAGAGCCCTGCCCTCTTCTCTTAGCTACTGCCTTTCCTTTTGGTGTTTGGCTGTGGGCTGGGGTACCAGTGACCCCTCGCTGCACTGCAGGAACTCCCACAAGAAACCTGAGTGTTGGCTTCTGGGGCTTCAGTGCGAGAGCTGCTCGAGTCACATCCGACTGAGAAATGGCAATTTTTTTTCAAGTTGTGGCTTGACTAAGACTTCGTATGCAGTTGCTGGCAGTGGGGAAAAGAGAGGGACTGAATTAATTCCTGACCACTGACAGCAGCTAGCAGCGAGCCTCCTTAACATCCACCGTGGCAGCGAAAAATGACAGATTAGTTCAGACTTGTCATCCCAACGTCAACACCCCACTGAAATGCACAGGGCAAGTCACGCTTTTCTTTGAGCTGCCATTTCAGGCTGCCTCTAATTGATTTATATCAGACTGAGGTTTGAAGGATATTTTCTCAACCGTGGCTATATGGATTTCACTTTTAAATGAAATCTAATCCTACAAACACAAATGTGCAGTCACGTTATAACTACCTACAGGGCACTGGACGGTGCAGCTTGATGGCGCAATGTTAAGTTGGAAAACTGAAATGTAACATAATGATGTGGTTATTGTCACTTTCTTCAGTTCTACATGACAAGAAAGTATCCAGCTGGTGGAAAAAAGTCAGGTACTTCTGTCACAGTAGCAATGTAGGTTTGATAATTCCATTTGGGCACTTTGCTTCCATTTTACACTTACTGTATGTAAAGAAGGGATGTTCCAAAATGTCAAAGTATTCAGCAGAAACTGGATTGTAGATTAACAGCACGATGTGGCCATATCGATCATGATAATACAACGGGACAATAGGTAACAGAGAAGTGAATTCATGAAGTCACTAGGCTGGATAGAAAGGGTCCCACTGCTCTTACACCTCCTCAGCAATAAAAGCAAACCAAGAGGAAAGCACACACTGCGCACGTGTGGGCATTTCTGCTGGTGTGAGCCTACTGATCACCTGTAGGTTTTAAAAGTGTTTTACACTCAGGGTAAAACTTGTTATTTCCACCTTACAGGGAAAGATGTGGAGGCAGAGAGGGAATGCATCTCTGGAGGCAATGCTCATCGGTAGGTTTAACACAAACAAGATGAATTTTTTTTCTTCATCAAATAATTTGTTGCTGCAGGCTGCTGTGGGAGCCAAACCAGAAATGGGTTCAAAAGAGACTTTGACAAATTCATGGAGAATTGGCTATTAAACTTGATGATCCAAACGTAACTGCTAGCCCGGAAGGTCGCTAAACTGACAAGTGATGAAAGCGAGAAAGATTCATTGCGGAAAGGTTTCTGTTTCTTATATTCGTTCCCTATACTCCTGCTACAGTTTACATGTTTGTGCTCATTAGCAGTCACTATAAGGGGAAAAAAAATAGCTTTGATTAATTAGATTAATGTACTGCTTATTTTAGGAACTAAACCTCACTGAGCTTCAGACTCAGCCTCTCACATAAAGGCTGCTGCCACGGTTTGATGTAAAGAAGCCCGTAATGCTGCTGCTACTGTTTATTAATTTGCTCCCTGCAGAGATCACAAGGGAACTGGCTGGGATGGTCAACTGGCTGTTGAAGATGAAGGCTGCTCTTCTTCCTCCGACGCTGGCTCATTAAGGGATAGGTCAGTCTGCTTCCATTTCTGTCTGTGCCATGACATCCTACTGAAAAGTGCTGTATTAATAATGGAAGATTTTATCTGCTGATGCCTCAGTCTAGTACTTTTCAGTCTCTCTCAGGGGAAAAGTCTATATTATTGACAGAGTAGAGAAGAAAAAAGATGAACCTTCAATCCAAAGCAAAAACATTATGACTCACCAGCTCTTTTAATCCTCTTCCTCTCTTTCAGTTGGTAGGGCTTGTGATCGTGTGACAAGGGGATAGCGTTCCCATCCTTGTCACACAAGACTCCTCGCGAATCACCAACGTTGGCCACCGTGAGTTCTTTATCTGACAACAGGGCGATCAAACAAGTTGTACCTGGAAAAAACAGAAAGAAATGGGAAGCAAAACAAAAACATGGGGATATATATATATATATAAAAAT
>NW_010117461.1:0-14522 GCF_000699245.1 Pterocles gutturalis
ACATCCATCGCCCTTCCTTTGTCCACCGACGCCGTGACTCCATCATAGAAAGCCACGATTGGTCAGGCAAGATATGCCTTTGGTGAAGCCACGTTGGCTGTTTCAGATGTGTGTGTCTTAACACGGCTCGTGTGTGTCTTAACATGGCTTCAAGGAGGATCTGCTCCATGACCTTCCCAGGCACAGAGGTGAGGCTCACTGGCCTGTAGTTTCCCAGGTCTTCTTTTCTCCCATTCTTAAAAATAGGAGTAATGTTTCCCTTTTTTCCAGTCACTGGGGACTTCACCTGACAGCCATGATTTTTCAAATATGATGGAGAGCAGCTCGGCAACCACCTCAGCCAGCTCCTTCAGGACCCTGGGATGCACGCCATCTGGCCCCATAGACTTGTACTCATTCAGTCTAAGGAGGTTCTGCTGTTACAGTGGGAGGGATTCCGCTCCTCTCACCCTCACCTAGAGTTTCAGGGTCCTGACAGACATGGGAAGCCTGACCGACAGTGAAGACTGAGGCAAAGCACTTATTGAGTATCTCAGCTTTTTCATGTCTGATGAAGCCAGTTCTCCTTTCTCATTTATCAGAGGGGGAACACTCTCCTTGGCCTGTCTCCTCCTGCCTATGAACCTGTAGAAGCCCTTCTTGTTATTTTTCACGTCCCTTGCCAAGTTCAACTCCATCTGTGCCTTGGCTTTCCTGATCCTTTTTCTATATATCCAGACAACACCCCTACATTCTCCCCAGGCTACACAACCCTGCTTCCACTTCCTGTACATTTCCCTCTTTTCCTTCAGTGAACAATAATCATAATTACATTACTTACCAATTTCTAAACAATAAGTAATTATTTTGTTAACCTTTATGAAAAAAGGTCACCTGTAGTATTACTTAGAATGTGGAGATACAGTAGCACAGCTATTTATGAGCACTTTGAAAGAGGGCTTCTGAGTTAATACTAACATTCTCAAACCCCTCAGGCATGCATTTGTAAGAACATAGCTACTCCTGTGCTAACATCGCCACTCAAAATCAGAACCTCTTGGGTGCTGAAATATATAGCAGTGACTGAAAAGAGCCGTAATCAACAAGGCCTTTTGACTTCTTATATTTATTTTTTATTTCTTTGCATAAAGCGCTGGGCTGCTCTTGTGCTTGAATAGTCTTTAGATTATCTTGTCTGTCTCCTAGAAATATACATAAAAGCTAGCTGGCTTAGTAGATCATCATCTTGACACACATATTTTATTCACGAAGAACCCTGCAGGGATCATGAGATCTGCTTCTGTGTACTGAAGCAGTCTTAAAAAACAAGTGTGAGCTGCACTCGGGACATAACACACCTGGTGCCCTGGAGCTGTACCACACTGCTTTGGGATAGCTGAAGCTTAGACTCTTATGCCATGAGAATTATTTCTTTCCCCATTTAACAATTAGACTGTTATGCCACGAGAATGATTTCTTTCCCCATTAAACAATTTTTGAGGAAATCAATACAACTCAAGGGAAGCCACAGGCTACCATAACTCTGGAAAATTTATGTTTTCATAATGATGGCATTTTATGGTGGATAAATTACTAACCTCTACCAATAACTTCATTGTGTGGTATGTTCTAAGCTGCCTTAAGATTTTTGTCAATTATATTATAAATTCAATTTTAGGGGTATAGATATTTCTACTTTAGGTTGAGCAAATGTTTCAGGTGGAAAAATCTAAAACAAAAATCTCTTTGAACAGGAACTTTGCCTGCCAATTTATTAGTAAGGAAGAACAATAATGTTTAAATAAATACTACCTCCAGATCAGAAGCTATTTTGCTACTTATTTATATATCAATATAAATATGTTGTCCTATTTGTTTTGTTTGAGGGAAAAAAAGGCAGATTTGAAGCTTTAAAATCAAGCACTATATCCCTTCATGAAGATACACAATTTTAACTTTGGAACATAAAATGGCTACATTAAAAATGTCCTCACATCTGAATATACATAGTTAATGACAAGATAGAGACTAATAATTCAAAATTTCATCATCAAAGGAAAAATGTTGAGAAAGCATTAAATGAGTAAAAAGAAAACAGAGCATCTCACAGTTTATACATTGGTTCTACATCACTAAGAGTAGTATTGGAAGCAGTCAAGGGTGGCTGGTTACTATACATGGTTTTTACCTATGGTTTCCCAATTTTAATTCTGTCTGTGGTTGTGGCAACTAAAAGTCACGATTACTAGTGGATGCTTTGTAATCAGTGTGAAATGATTTAATTTCGTCACACTCCCAGGGAACGTTTCTTACTTGCCAATATTCGTGTAAGACTTGGATACCTAAGCATGGATAAAATCTTTGGGAATCTCTAAGCAGAAGTCAAGTTCAATAAATTTTTCCCAAAAATTATTTCCCACAATCCTCTAGCACCCCATACTACAAATAATTTTTGAAGGATCAAAGTTATTAACACGCAGGGTCCTATCTGGACCTCCCATTCAGGGGGACGTAGGATCTGTTCCTGATCCTACCAGTGACCGTGACGAATATCCGAGCTTTGGTGCCTTGTGTGTAAACCACGAGTAGTTTTCACTTGACTTTGTAAAACATCTTGTCACTGAGAAATGAAAAGGATGACACAAGCCAAATCCAAAGGACAGAGGCACCTCTGTAAACATTAAGAGCAGCTAAGAAGTATTATTATTCCTGAAGACACCAATTGTGTGCACGTCTGCAGTGACCAGAGGACAGAGGCGCCAGGGAGGCTAATCCTCTGCAGAGGAAATGGGGAGTCTTGGGGTGGGTAGGCATGAGGAAATGGCCAGTTTTGCAAGTCAGGCTCAGTCACACGTAAGCTTGGGATCTAACAGCCCAGTGAGCAACTCTGATGGACAACATGCTTCTTCAGCATCTGAGAGATCATCAAGTGTTGCTATAATTTTCCAATCAACATTGACAGAAAACAGCGGAAAGAATTAAGCCTAATTAATACAATCAAACAGTACTACTGGCAGGATCAATGGTCATGCCAATATTATAAACTGTGTAACTAAGAAAATAAATTTAGACACTCAAGGATTAAAACTGTGGAAGTTTTATTTTCTTTTGCTTTTAAATTTTATTTTTACTTAGAGTAAACCTTTCGAAGAGTAAACCACTGCCCAAAGTATTCAATGTCTTGAATACTGAAGTGAAAAACTGTGAAGTTAGACATGACTCCAGGAGACACCCTCAAAAAAGCTCATGCTTTGCTCCAGCATTCTCTGGGCTCCAGTGATGATTATAAAATATTTTTGGGTGAAGCCTGAAAGATTTAGTATTGCCTTCTTTTACATATATTCCCCTTTCCTCTTTCTGCCTTCAGCAAAATTTTGACACAATTTGACACAAACTGAGTGCATTGTGGTGACTGGTAAAAGGAGGTAATTGCCCAGAAAGTGACTATATAAGGTCCTCGACAGAATCATAAGAGTCTGAACCCCTTCCTTTCTGACAGATTTTTTTCATGAGAAGCTCATGTCCTTTCCAAATAACCTTGCTACAAAAGGGATTTTTAGAATATTTATACTATGCTTTTTGTACATATATACTCTTCTTCCAAATGTAATATGCTTTAGCTCTTATGTTTCTATTGTATATTTTTACATTTTGCATAATCAGCTGATACACTTCCAAGCTCTGCCATGCACTTTCTTATGTTTGCTGTGAAACAAGCAGGCTGAGCTGAGGTCACAACTATCATTCACTAGGAACAAAATTCTATTTACACCATTAGATTTCTGGACTTAGTTATTTCTATTGAAATTAATATAAAACCTCCAATGAATAAAAGACATACCATGAATAATATCCACAAATTGCTGTTAGCTACCTGCTTTTTTTTCACACAGTGTTTCTAAAAGGCTTTTCATGCTGTGATTTTAAAGACAGCATTTAAGATGTCATTATGGCACGTCTTTATATACAGCTACCATTAAGGTCTTTATAATGGATTCAGAAATGATGAACACAGAAGGTGCATGTACCTCAGTCAGACATGACATTAATGTTTCTATGGCAGATCCACTGGCACAATTTCAATAAACACCACAGGATAATTTTGCTGTGGAAAATGCTACAAGTAATTTTGGTTACTCTAAGAGGTTCTGAGAATACATTTAAAGAAATTTAAAGATATCAATAAGTACTTTGAGAGCAGCAATGTATTAATATTTATTATAACACCGAGCAATGAACATGAAATCTGATCATGTACAAGGCATTAATATTGAACTAATAAAAAATTATCAATTAGCATGTCTCAATCAGAATCAAGAGGCTGGTTTAATCTACAACAACTTCTATTTAGAAGCTTTTAAACACAATGCAGTCCATGAGACACATACATAGCATTATTTTAACTTTTATTCATTATTTATTATTCATTGTGAATAGATCATAAAACTTATTGTAGGACTCAAGATCTGTGTTTACATTCTGACCTGGGCTGTTTTTCTTCATCAGGTCCCTGGACACCCGCACGGCTCTCCTGATCTGTCTGGGCTGTACACATGGGCAGAGGTCACCACTAACAGACCACAGCTGAAGATGCAGTCAGAAAGGAGCAAAACTTCAGAAGCTTTAGCCTATGTCATGAAATCATCTATGAAACACGTTGTTATTGACAAGCTGGAAGATATTCAGGGGAATTTTCAAGGGCAGTGGTGAAAACAAATGGCAAAAGACTGTGGCAAATAGCCTAGCCCCAAGTTAATCAGACAATAGGGATGCACAGCCAGGATGCGAGATGAAGTAATTGTGTGGTGTGATGGTAAGAGTCACAGTCAGACTCATTATACAGAACTGGCGTTGCTCCCCTGGGATCCACTAACTCTGGGATAGTCTTTCCATATGGCAAAAACTTCACTCCTCAGTAAGAAAAAACAGGATCACGCCCTGAGCTGTGCTAATGTTCCATGCATCCTTCCCCAGTCAATGTCCCTACGAGTCACCAAGGCCAAGAGGCACCACGCAAATTCTTTATTAAAATGGGAATTACAAGCTTTTGATTACCTAAATCGCCAAACCCACTTGACAACACAAACCAAGATGTGTTCAAGCCTAGCAAACATACTATTTTCTTCTGATAAAGAATTTTACTACTGAGCCTTTCTGATATTCAGATTAGCTTTTTTGCAGTATGCAGCAGCCTGAGAAATTACCTATAGGTAGAATAAAGCTTGGACTGGCAAAGCTTCATGCAACTCTTCTACCCCTCCATCACTTGCAGTGATTCTAAAAAAAAAAAAAGTAGGGATATCTATATATGGGGATAATTTACGGTTGCTTAATATTTTATGCAAGCTCAAAATATCTATATGGAAGAAGCAAATACTTTTTATATAATTGATGTATTTTGTAATTTCCTTACACTGGGAAATTCTCATGCACATTTACCACTAAATATTCATTTAAATTATTAAGGCCCTGTGGAGATGTAAAAACTTCCTGACATTCCTCCAAAACAACAGCCACTTTAACGGTAAGGTAGTTTCATTATAAAAACGGATACAATCTCCCTGTAACTAAAGCAAGCTTACAGAAAATGAGATTGAAATACATAGGGTGCAAATACACCCTTCCCCACTACAACAGAGCTCAAGCCTCAGTTACAGACACTGAGTTTATCAGAATAGGACTTCAGAAAATCAGTGGAGGGGCCAAGAAGACCTCCCTTACACAGGGAAAAAACCACAAATATATGTTCAGATGGTTCAATGTAAGTGTAAAGAAATGCACGGAGACAAATTATTTCATCTATTCTATTCTGTCTGCAAGAAAAAATAACTTTGATCATCGGTGAAATAAAAAAGTGGGGAAAAGGCAGCATGGCAACATTGATCTTACAAGAGAACTGTGAAGCCACCCAAAAATGAATTCAGCAAATGGCAAATTAAAAGCTTATTCTTAAATACTGGTTCGAAAACCTGCTTCTACACTTCTAAAGTAAAGGGAATAAATGACATATGCACTGCATGAACTTAAGAAAAAAAAATCACTATGCTAGAACCAGCAGACAATTTAACAGACTGATTTAGACTGAAAAGAGTTTTTCTTCTGACATCTTGCTGCAGGGACAATACGAAGGGATGATCACTGTAATATAAACCACATACTAAATTCTAGTGATGAAATACTATAAAAGCATGATGTCTTCAAAGAAAGAATGTTTGTGGGTTATTTCCACCAAAATTTGCTGAAGACATTAGAAAGCATGCATGATTTTACAATAGCATTTTCTGAAGAACCAAGAGAAAAGAAGTGTTTCAGGCTACAAAGAGTTGCAGAATTAAGTTTACTAGGAACAAAATCAGAATAAGGTCACTAGGTTAAGTGGCTGCTGTGTGGGATGACAGAAAGCCTTAACAAGGTTCTATAAGCAGAAAATATTATATAATTTGATTTTCAACTCCTTCCAAGAAAAAAAAAAATTGTACCACAGAGAAACTTGGTATCATATTTTCTCACATTACAGGCTACATCTTACAAGTACCATATAGTACAATAGTACTATATTTGACAGCTTGATCCTTATAAATAATAAAAAAGCTGATATGATTTAATGCTAGAATTTTTGCCTTTAACTAATATTGTTTCTAATCATCACAACACTTGTCTAAAAAGGTGTTTGAGAACCTGTAATTTTCTCTTATTGGAATGGATTAATCACTATTATACTGGTATAGCTGAATTAAAAAAAAACAAAAAACAAAAAAACAAAAACAAAAAAACCAACCAAAACCCAACGCAAAACAAAACCAAAACCATACAGTGTTTCAAATCAGACACTTAAAAAAATGCTTTCTCTTCTTATCAGATCAAGTTTAAGCAGGGTAGTCTTCACAGTACAGCCTTCAGTCTCATGGTCGCTGGTACTCACTTATTTTGGCAGCATGCCTCTCAGGAAGACCAGCTCTGATTAGACTACTTGTGGAGGAGAATACTATGCAGAAGAGTAAAAATGTCAGAAAAAAGTTCAAAAGCATAGAAAGATACATCTAATCTTTGCCCATGTATACCCTGTTGTGCACAACCCTCTCTTTGTTGACTAACAAAAAACACATTCAAACAGCTAGGACTGGGCACAAAATGCTAATGTGAATAACGGCTGTTAAGATGACTAACACTTTTATTACATATTCAGAATTGAACACCCTGGCCAGAAACAGAGCCAGAATAAACCAGAGTAGCCTCTGTGGAAGTTAATAGAATTATAATGAATTACTCAAATTGAGAATTCAGAGTATTATTCTCACATAGGTCACTGGTGAAATACAGAAAACAAAGCAAAAGACAAATGGCATGCTGTGGCATGCACACAGTCATTTTAAACTGTTATTTCCTGAAAAGGCAGCTAAATAATACAATTACTTGAGAAACACCTGAAATCCTTCTTGACCATTTTTTCTCTAGTGAAAGCTGTACATAGTAATTTAGTACTTTTTTTAAAAAATTACACAAAAGGGCTTACAGTCCATTCCTCTTTTTTTTTTCCCCACAAGCCCTGAATTAGCAAGGGAAAAGCATCACCATGCTTTCATGTTCAAAACCATTCAGTTTTAACTAGTTAACATACCATACCTGCGCTGGAATATGAAATTCCATGTGATATAATAAATCTTTCTCAACCTTGGAAAAGTCAGACAGAGTTGCATGGCTAAACCAGTTTGATGAGGATATTCCCAGATGCTAGAGGGGCTCCCAGCCCATGCAGCTAGTTGGTCCCTGGACTGCTGTTAGCCTGCATGGTCACGTATCAAGGCAGTCATTTTGGAGCCTCTTGTTTTGGTGGTATGAAAAGGGATATGCTATGTCCCTTCATGATATATTCTCAGTAGTCTTTATCACAGAAATACCTGTTATTTTCTCTAAAACTATTTTTACTAATAACAAGAACTGTGTTGATCTTGTTATCCAAAGACATCTAAGGATAATAAAGCCACCCCTTCTTTACCAGAAACTGCATTCAGAATCTTTCCTACCATAAATCACCACACGAGCTCAGCGGTTCAAAGTGCTGCTTTCTCCCAGACAGGCATTTTAAAGTTTCTCAGATCCATGTGCAACAAGGGGATGATTTATTCCAAGATGTGGCTGTAAATTAAATTGTCAGTGTATTTCTGAATGGCAACAGCAGCAGCAGGGATCCAGCCTGAGTAATCAGGAGACACAGGCAGTTCGGCTGTGAGACACCAGACTGCGGGAAGGAAGGGTTTGTTTTTTGTTTTGCCGTCTAGTTTCCTAACCCAGATGCAGGACACAGATATATGGCACAGGTCAGGGTTAATACACCGTCACCAAGATAAGGATCAAGACTGACTGAACCAATGGCTACTGTTAACAAATGTGATTTCACTTTTCTCCTGTACTGAAGTATTTTAGCAAGCCCCACTAAAGAGAGGAAGATTAACTGGGCAATAGCTTAGACTCAGAACATGCAACTTGATCTGTCCTGTACTCCTACTACTCCTTGGTGCAGAAAGATGGAGCAGCACAGAAAAAGGCACATTTCCTTCCTCCAAAGAGTAAAAGAGCTGCAAAATCCCTAATACCTACCACACATTTATTACCTTGTCTCCCACCAGAAGACAGGAAACATGGGTTCTCCCCCTGCCCTGCTAAGGGACATCTCTCCAAGACGATAAAATCTCCCTGTGCCTGCTCCTTTCCTTCCAGCTAAACACACAGCCTCCTGTCCAAGGGGAATTTACCAAAGAGCTATTTTAAGGCAACTTTGCATTGTTTATGGAGAGAAAATTCTACTCAGTAGGCCAAAGACACAACCTTACTAGGACTGTAGCTTTAGAAAACAATTTAAAGTAATGTATTTTAGCCATAAAATACAAACATCTCCTGGAAGTGCCTGCTTATCTGGATGCTCCATACAGCTCTTCAATGTCTTTGCCACTTCAAAGAACAGAGGAAAATTCACAGAATCAGCCTTTCTCTGCACATAAAAGTAACTTCAATCCCCTAAGGATCAAACCTCACAAGGAAAGCATACACTGAGGGATGATATACTACCTACAATGGGATGACTGTATTTTTTCTATCCTTAGTTATCCTGTCTTAGGGGATAAGCAGGAAAGCAATAAATCAGCTCTTCTCCTTAGCTCTCCAAAGCTTAATGACGACCTCCTCAAAGGTCCAGCATGAGATGGATGAGACTCTCTTCCTCTCAGGATGCAGAAGGAATGATGCTTGTTCCCAATATATGATTTTCTCCCTTTTATTTTCCTAGACTATCAAAATTTAATGATGTTACAAAGCTAATCAGGAAGTTCTCTGACATTTAAACAGCTTTTTGATGTCCGCATGCCTAGAAAGAAGTTGGGGTTTTTTTTTCACTGCTGCTTGTTTGTGTGGCTTACCATCAGTAAGCAGTTCAGTAGCCTAGAAAGTAATATAATTCACCCATACAAGCACACAAACAAAAGGCCAATCACAGTTTTGACCTTGCTGATGCTTTGTGAAAATGACTGACATCAATCTCATGGTCCAACTATCTTAAGGATAGCTTGAAAGCACGCATAGCCCTTAAAAATGCTGTAGTGAAAATCTTCTAATACTCACCCTGTTTCACAGGCAAGAGACTCCTGACATGATAGGACTCATGACAGAGATCCGATTTAACCTCTGTCTGATATAGTCAATGTCATCAGCGTGCAATAATTGAGGTCAGCTGCTCAGTGTAAGGGTTAGCTGTGCAACACCTTTCATTTCTTTCTCAAATAAATCAGTTTAGATGCAGGCAGGTGGGAAATCAAAGATCACATTCCATCATTTATGACCCGCCTCCAACTCTGATCACAGCGAAAAGACAGATGCATTCATGTCACCAGTGCCAAAAGTCTTTATCAAGTCCTTGGTGGCCAGAAGCACTTTTTACATTTTGTAAAAGCTATATATGACAACTGTTTCTTGGAAATATAAACTAGAAATTACAGAAAGAAAACAGCTTTCTGTGCCCCACTTTGATGGGAAGATAAAACTTGCTCATTTGAGAAGCTTCATCTGCAAAAGCTAAGAGCACAATAGCAGCTTATCCCTCCTGGGCACCTGGAGAGGATGTGCATTTAATTTTATTATTTTTTTATTGATGGCAAATTGTGCTTGTTTAGTGATTTGTTAATATTAGCAGAGCTTACAAACACTTTGCAGAACATGTTCCTAAATTTCACTGGTTAATGATACAGTTTTAAACATGAGGAGACATAAAAAACAACAAAGGAAAATAAAAACAGGGCACGTCATTTGAAAATTAATGACAGAACAGTGTAGTGACTGAAAACTCACTTAATCTAAAGGTCCATTTGTATTTTACATACATACAAAAATTCCCAAGTTTCTCATCTTCTCTATAATTCAGTGTCAGAAGTGCAGCTGCTCTGTCACCGTGTCAGTTCAGCTTTCTATTGAAGCTCAACGACTTAGCTATCAGTCCAATATAAAAGCAACTTTGGCTACATTTGTCTAAAGCAATAGTATTTAAACAGCGATAATTACCAAAAAGCTAAGCAGACATTTGCCTAACTTACCATCACCCTTCCTCTGCCATTAAATCAACAGCCAAAGGCATTGAATTAGACCAGCAGTAAAGTCACTTCTGTTCTTATGCCATTTTCTCAAAAACTGAGCAGTCACGCTTTTTTCTTCTTTCTCCTCTGTGTACCCCCAAACTTCCTCACTTTCTTGTATGGAAGATATCCTTTAGTGGTGTTCCTCCTCTGCACATGCTGTACCTCCTGTGACCCCCATTGCTTTGTAGTAAGCCAACTGGCCACATCACTAATATTCCTGAAAATCCACCACTTAGTTCTTACGTGCTACTCTAACACACTGAATACAAGAGTTTTAACTAATACAAATTAGTAATAAATATTTACAAGAAGTGTGGATGTAGCACTTAGGACCATGGTTTAGTGGGACTTGGCAGTGGTAGGTTCATGATTTTATTATCTTAAGGGTCTTTTCCAACCTAAATGATTCTATAAATCACCACTCAGTTACCTGAGCGTCTGGCTCTAATAATTCTGCCAGAGTCCTAAAGGCAATGGTTAAGTTGGGTGCTGTATTGCCATGATAACTCACTGGTTAACAGTATAATTTCTGTTAAGGAACAGGGCTAAGCTATGCCAGTGAGAATCTTCTCTTTAAAAATCAAGGCAGGTGACAGTACCTGAGCGGACCTTTTTGCTGAACACAACTGAAATCAAATAAGATATAATTTACAAGCAGCTGCAACTGGAGGACAAGTATCAACATGTTTTTAATTTCCTGCATAAACGATCACTTCTCAGCCAGCAGCCACACAAACAAGCAGCAGTGTTTTGCAGGGACTTTTATTAAGCACACCTTGCTACATGGTTTAAAACAAGCAAGCACTGGGAATTATGACTCAGATTTGTTGCTGTCAAGTGAGGAAATCAGGGAACCGAGTCTTCAGGCAGCCTACAATCAGTCTTAGCTAAAGCAAACTGTAAGTGACAGACCTTCACTAAGGGACGAGTAATGAACTGAATGCTCTTAATGCTAATTTGAACCAAGGAAGAGTGTTTGAATAAGCTGTGGGTGAGGATTCATCCTTGGATACAGATGAAAGCTGAAGCCAAGCAATTAATATAAGTAATGTTTCATTGCAAATGGAGAGGCAAGTGATTTCTGTCAAACGAAAGCCGCTGTTACTAAGCTTTGTTTAGCCCTAGGACTAAATATAAAACAAACTATTGTATACTGTGTTGCAATTACACACCAAGAAAAGCAGCCAGGTAAAAACAGGTAGAGGAGATCTATACACAGTTCTGGTTTGTGGATTTTGAGGGACATTTTAAAAACACACTGTCCAAGAAAATTATTTACTACCAAGTATTCTGTTCATATTGTACATACATTTTTTTTCTTTCCCATATCAATATGGTGTTTCTGGAAATCCTAAGAAAAAATGCTTCAAGCCTTTCACATTTAGAAAGTAAGAGTCATTGGAAGCTAAGAACAAAGTGTCTTAATTAACAAAGGAGATCCAGTGGTTCAGAAAATGCAATTGCTTTGGAAAAACAGTATTTCCATGAGTTTTTTCCAAGGTTGCCTGCTGGGTTCTCCACTTGGAACACTCCTTCTTACTGCACACAATCTATCAGTTAGATTCTCTGCCATATAAGTCTATGTATGTTCTTTCAAATACAAAGGCACACATTTTGCTATCTGCTTCGTTGACATTTCCCCTTAGCATATGCTGATCAATGATGCAAGAAGCCAGTGTCTCACTTCTCAGAGATGTGTCCCAAATCTTCTCCCTTTTGCTTTATGACATATTTCTTCCACGTCTCCTGGGCCAAGGGGCAACTTCAGGGCAGTGACTAGGTGTTTTTATAATGCACTTTCTCTCTTCATCTCTTAAACAAAAAAGACAGAGCAGTGACGCTTTCGCCTTCATCAAAATTCTGACAGTCTTGTTTGAATTTAAAGACTGCACATAAAATATTTTTGATGCTTTCAGCAAGACTGATGAGCTACTACTGAACCATATAGTTAATTATACTGTTCCTAAGTTTTATGTGTAACTAAAAAAGTTAATATTTGGTGAGGTGGACTGAAGTAAACTATTTTTTAGTAGGGAATAGACAAAAGCTTTATTTTGCATTTAATTTTTTGCATACTTTCTTTTAATTACCTTAATGTCTTCAGCAAATCGTCTGCATTCACAAAACATGGAAGTAGCGGAACAAAATTAAAATAACTTTAAGCAACTGAAAGCATCTGGAATGCCAACATCACCCTTATGCAAGAACTCCTAGAGGTTACAAACAGGTTAAACCCTCAACTCCTACTCAGCCTTCAGACTGCCTGCCTCATATGTTTCCCAGGAAAGGTCTTAAGGAAATTGCTGGCAATCAGATACTCATGACCTGACCCTTCTCTCCCAGGAACCTAAGTAATCAGTATCCTTGGGAGAATTCAAGTCATGGCTACAGATTAAAGAGCTATTTTTTCCTGGCTGAGACAACAGCTCACAGTATGGCTGATCCCAAACAAGCACTGCTTTTGCCTTATTGAATTGGAAACAGTTGCAGTTTGCAGGATCAGCAGATAGAAATCTAGGGACAGCATTGTATAAGCAAAAACAATAGCTTAGCCAGGTAAACAGATATGGAAGAACTGAAGTCTCAGCTGCTGGAGCAGAGCTGAGCTTACCAGACTAAGCACTGCTGGAAGGTGTTCTACAAGCCGAGTTTATTTCATTTGAAACAAATAAGTTCCTTTCAGAGAAAAAAAAAAAAAAATTAATGCCATAAATGGGTTAACTAATGACAAGGTTGTAGGCAAAAGAAAGTGCATGGTGAGAGGAAGATGAGGAAAACAAATTAATGTGGTGGTAGGTACAAAAATCACCATAAATGCTTCTCTGAACTGCAAAAAGGTGGTGCTGGTGAATACAAACCAGTATTTTACTGAAAGAAGCATATTTAACAGGGATTTGTGCGGTATCAGCAGTTTTTTCTACTAATCTACAGACCTCAGATCTCAGGAAGGAAAGCTACATCAACAAAAAATGATGGTGTAACATGGACAAGGGGTAACGGGTATAAGCTGAAAGAGGGTAGATTTAGACTAGACATTAGGAAGAAATTTTTCACTGTGAGAGTGGTGAGACACTGGAACAGGTTGCCCAGAGAAGCTGTGGATGCCCCATCCCTGGAGGTGTTCAAGGCCAGGCTGGATGAGGCTTTGAGCAACCTGGGCTAGTGGAGGGTGTCCCTGCCCATGGCAGGGGGGCTGGAACTTGATTTTTAAGGTCCTTTCCAACCCAAACCATTCTGTGATTCTATGTAGCTCTACATTAAGTTTAGTCTCTCCTTATTTTCCTGCATACTACATTTTCCCAATCAGTTCCTCCTCCCCAACTCCCATTTACTCTTCTTCCCACTCAGGCTATACTAATTTTTGAAGATGACCATGACGACACAACAGCCTGCTTTGCAGAATTTTGAGCATAAGAGATCTGAGATTTTTGGTCTTGCTTGAATCGGTTGCATGCAACAACTTTCCAAGTTATTGACTGGTTAATTAAATTAAATTATAAAATATATTGACTAGTAATGAAATCTTGAAAGTTGCTTTGGTCATTCTTGAAACTTGAGATTATTAGCTATCAGCATAGTTGTTAATGAGGTGGTTATTCACTTTTCTGCTAAGAAAGTTTACTATTTTTACTGAATAAAAAAGAAACTCTTCTCTCAAACTAAACAAAGGAATGCCTTGTCAGTAAAGTGGGAGGCATTTGAAGTCAGCATAGTAAATTAGTTTTCTGCCATGGACATCCCTAGTGCAGACCAATTTGTTCTAGTTGTGTTTTTCAAACAACTGAGGCAGTTAATTGGTTAAGAGAGGCTAAGAAACACTATTATGGAATAACTGGCAATTTTTAATTTTTATTATACTCTTAATACATTTCAAAATACTGGTACATATAAACATATAGAATCATAGAATCATTAAGGCTG
>NW_010117462.1:0-18952 GCF_000699245.1 Pterocles gutturalis
GTGTCCCTCCGTGCCGCCGCCTGTGTTAGGCCCCGTGTGCCCGCTGCAGGGGTGGGACGAGGAGCGGACCTCTTCTCTGCCCCCGCCACGTCTGTCTCCCGTTTAAAAGGCAGAGTTACGGGTTCGAATGGGCACTTACTTTCCCCCTAAATGCAACCACGCTTCGTGAGAGCTCCGAGAGCCTCATCCATCCCAGGAGCTTCGCTGAAGCATAACTTCTGATAGGCACAGTAAAATGACCTGCTTACTTTGTGGAAGTTATGCTTTTGTTTTTCCTGTTATGTGGGGTGGTTTTTGTTATGAAGGTAGAGATCAAAGGGAAAAGGATAATTTTCATTAGGTCTTGCAGATTGTTCCTTATGCAGACAATCTTTCCCAAACGTTGAGAAGGGGATTCCCAAACAGAGTGTCTGTGCTTTCTGTTGAGAGGCTCACCTCTCAGCGCGTCTCATACTGGTTTCAGGTCAGTTTGGATGGCTGCTAGGGTGGCTGATGAAACTCCATGGATAAAGTTACTTGTTGGCAGGTGCAGAGAAGGGAGGGAGTGGTCAAACCATGAACTTCAGGAGGTATCGCATCCCACTGTTCTGTGCGTGTGCTGTCGGCTCAGCCAGCAGTTAGATACTGGGGAGAGCTGGAGGGATGCTCTGGTTGTTGAAGGAGTAGTAGCCTGGTATGCTCAAGAGCTGAGTGTGACTTCAAGTTCTCTGTGGTGTTCCCTGCGACACATGTGTCTGTGCTCTTAGCCCCATTTGACACATGGAGAGCTGTTTTTCCCTCCCTTTGTGTGTTTAGATCTCATGGTGACAAAGGTATTACACTTAATTAAGTTCCCACCCTTGACGTGTGGTACTTGCCTGTCATCATCTTTCATTTTTCTGTCTGCACAGGCTTTCCTCCCTGTATTTGTTCCACCCCTTCTTGTGATGGAAGAGCTACCACCATTCTCTTCTTTGCAAGCAAAACACTGTTCTGTTTTGTTGTTGGTTTTTTTTATACTGTATCTGTTTCCTCCTGTTACTGTTCAGCCTGTGCACAGTCTTAGCTCTTCCTCTCCTGCATATCCTGACTCAGTTACTTATGAGCACTATTGATTTGCTTAATCCCAGCAAGGAAATGCAGATTCTGCTTTGTGGGGTCCGGAAAATAGTCCGTTGTGTAGAAAATGGTGGTTTAGTGCTTGTAGCTTCTCTTTGTGTCTTGCTTAGGCTAGCGCTAAATCAACAGCAGTACCCCTGGGAGTCCAGCACTGAAGGTGTCATTCAGAGTTGTCACTGTTCTGTCGAGAACGGGGAAGGGAAGTGGTTGTTCAGTGGCTTGTCTGCCATTGTGCAGACATTGACCGAGGGGAACGGGTGATGCGGAAAAGTAGTGGATGGGGCATCATTTGTAGTCCAACGTCTTTTTGTCTTTTTCTCTTCTGTTCTCCCCTAGTTTGGCTGCCTTTATGGAAAGGCTGGTTATGGTTTTATTGTGATGAGATGCCTCAGTACACCTCACCAATAACTTTAAAAGTGTGATTTCATGCATGTTATGTACACAGTCTTTCAATTTATGTGTTGAAATACCCATTCTGCTTGCTGAACTGGCTTTAGTTCTGTACTTAGTTGCACATTGCAAGGGTTTTCTTCCTCTTTTTGTTGCAAAAGCAAATGTCTCTGACACCTTAGCAGAAGCAAGGAAGCAGCTGTTGGTTTTCCACCTGTAACTGTTTTGTGTATTGCTTTTTTTTCCCCCACCCCTTCTTTCGCCAGGGTTCTGCAGTGCTCCAGGCAGCAAGTTTTGAAGCAGGATGGGAAAAAGACGTTGTGTTCCTCCCCTTGAGCCCAAGCTGGCAGCTGGCTGTTGTGGGGTAAAGAAGCCCAAATTGTCTGGGAGTGGAACGCACAGTCATGGGAATCAGGCCACAACTGTACCAGGCTCCAGTTCAGGTCCTCTTCAGAACCACCAGCATACCGATGGGAATAATGGAAGGGAGAACGTATCTGACTTGACTTTGGGCCCAGGCAATTCCCCAATTACTCGAATGAATCCCACTTCAGGAGCTCTGAGCCCTCTCACTCGGCCCAATGGAACTGCCAACAGCACCAAGAACCTGGTGGTGACAGCGGAGATGTGCTGCTACTGCTTTGATGTACTCTACTGTCATCTCTATGGTTTCCCTCAGCCACGACTTCCTCGATTTACCAATGACCCCTAGTGAGTAAATCCTTGTGCGGGAGGAAAGCTGAGAAACCGGCATCCAGAGCTGTGGTTTGGTTGGGAAGGGGTGAATGGTTTCCTCTGGGGAATGGGAAAACTGGTATGCAGGGAGGAAGGGGGGTGTTTTGCTGCTTGCTTTGTCTACCAGAAACAAAAAATGATGCACTATAAATGGGCAAAAGAGTAAAAACGTTCTGTTATGTTTGTTGGTGGAGATGAGTGGAGCTTTAAAGAGTGGCCTTCAAGTGGGAACATGCTTGGCTCTACAGAAAGAGAGCTAGGCAAAATATGAGGAAGTGTGGCGCTCCTTCAGCTCACAGTCTGATGTGTTGCATGAGACGTTGCATACTTTATTGAGGAGTGCAAACCCACTTCATGATAACCTTCTGCTAAAGTTGGCTCCCTTCTGTATAAATAGAATTCTCTGCAAAAATTTAACTGTACTGTGCTTCCTGTAAAATTGTACTGAAAGAATGAGTGAAACTGAAATTAGAATTTTCAGAAAACAGTAAAATAATGTCATTAATTTGAAGAGGATCCTGCTTCGAATGTCAGGCACTAACTTGGTGAAGGGACAAGGGGAGAGACTTCCTTCTGCGAAGCAAATGGAAAGGCAATAAAGTAAGAAGTTGAAACAAGTTCCCGGCTCATCCTGAAACAAGTGCTGAGCTGGTAAGAACTGGACAAGGACTCTCGTGAGGGTGTTCAGTTGTCCAAGCTAATGGGTTTAGCGGGGAGGGGAGCTAAAAATTTGCCAGTTGTGGAACTGAAAAACTGTGCTGCAGAGATAGCGCTAGTTGGGCTGTGTAGGGAGAAATGGAGAATTAATGGACGAAACCAGGGTTAAGATGAAAGGGGGTGGGTATAAGAAGAAGCAAGGCGAAGGATTTATGAAGGTATTTTGCTTTGGTGAGATTTAGCTAATGTTTATCTGAAGGTTGAATGTGTAGGTGTGAAAATGTTAATGTTGTTAAAGTGTTTGGTGGAAGAGTTCTGTGGGAAAGACCATTGACAGATACACCTTTCGACACTCCTCCAGGGGCCACCTCCAGAGCAATATACAAAATAAAAAGTTATTGACATCCTTGATTTAAGTTAATTAATTTTAAATTGATGTACAGGAACAATGGCTTAAACAGGTCAAGGACTTTTTTTGTGTATTGAATGTCTCTGCACCTTATTGGGTGCCAGTTTCGACGTAGGTTGCACTTCCGAGCAGTTATTCTCCAAGCAGGACTATGGATACATCTTCTGGCTGCTACCGCAGACTAAGCTGTTTAGTATTGTAAATACAAGTGAATGGAGAAATACTCTGGACTGGAACGTAGAATAGTTCCAGGGACTCTCCAAACTGAAATATTTCTGTTATTGTTTTTCATACCTAATCTAAGTAGGTTCCTTTTAGAAACTGATACATTAGTCTGTTTACTTTTCCACTTGACATGCAAAGGGATATTTTTGCAGTTGTTCTGCTCTTAAGTCAATAAGAGAGATTGTTTTATACAGATTTGTTATTTTGGCATTAAAGGAGATTTCTAGCTGGATTTTGTTGCTGTTTCAGTTGACTAGTTTCAAAAAGGGCCTTCTTTCAGGAATCTCAGCTGTTGGAATTTTCTGCCCAAATTTGAAAAGTTAAAAGTCATTAGTTGGGCACTTCTGTGCTGATAATTTAAGTCTTTTAGATCAGCATTCCAAAGCAAAACCAGCTCTTTTCTTCCTCTCTGGGCAAATGCTTACCTGAATTTTCTTGTGTTTCAGCATTTATGGTGTTGCTGCTTAGAGCCAGTTGTATGCACCCCAGGGAAAAGCATGGGGTTTGCTCTCTTGTAGAGCAGCACCCAGGGATGATCTGTCACACTTGTGACACTAATGTAATGAACTTTAAGCCAAATGCTACAAAAATAGAAGAGTAAGCAAAGTGAAAATACATAAATAATTTGCATTGTTGTCTTTGTAACATAATTAATGTCTATAAAAGAGATCTTTGAACAAAGCAAAGGTGTATACCAGAAGTCTTTCTGGAGAGACAGAAAAGAGACTGTTGACGGAAGGAACAGAAAGATGCACAGGTTTGTCCCGACCTGTTTCTCTGATAACAGATCTTTTAAATTGGTGCTGAACTCTGATGTAAAGATAGAAGTACTCGTGAAGGTCAGGCTTCTGCATAAACATGGAAATAGCATAAAAGGTACAAGGCTCATGTTGGAATTAACTTGGCCAATGAAGAAAATATCCCCTTTGCTAATCAGGTAATTTTGAACCTGTATGGCACACATGTAGTTAATTGGTTGCTTCTTCCAATTTTGTACTTCAGTCTTTGTTTTGTTTTTTTTTTTTTAATAGTAGGTATTACAAACTGGTACTAAAACTAGACCATGCAAGTTTCTAGTTGCCCTGCAAGACAAATAATAAGACATTTGCATCATGAAATCGGTAGTGTAACAGATTTTTCCCAGTACAAGCTAAATTCTGATTTGAACAAGCTGTATTTTGCTACTTTAAAATTCCCTTTGTAGTTGCAATTGGAGAAGTTAGATTTTAGTTGCTGAATTTCCCCTCTCCTCAGCCTAGCGAACTCCTAAGTAGGATGTTGTGACTGGGGGAGAGATGGTTGCCATCATCTCCTCTGGATATGACAGCAAGACGTTTTTAAGTGCTTTTCGGTGAATGTGGGCAAAAGATTGTCGTGACTTTTCTCAGTATGTCTGGGAAATACACTTTTCAGGGAAAACAATTGATGTAGTGTCAGCTGGACCTGCTATTTGCTAACTGAATTTATTCTTCAGATACAAGAAACTATCTTTTCTGCAGTAAAAAACTTTATAATAGTGAAATTTTATATACTTGTATTAAAAAAAAAATCTTTTTTTAGTGCCTCAGTTGATGTGACCACAGTCAAAAATTGTTTAAAATGTGCTTTAAGATATTTTAAAATATGACAGCCTTCTGAATGTAATTATCTTGTCCTTTCTGTTAATATCTCTTCTATTAGAGACGCAGGAAGCTGTGTCACAGCTCAGTGGAAACTTTTTTTTTTTTTGGAAGGGGAAAGAGGTGAATTGGAAATGTGAACGTGTAATTTGAATCGAAGAAGAGAAGGAACTTACTTAGATTTGTATTCTGTTACTGATGCTTTTCATTTTCTCTGTTCCTTTTTCTGTTTGGGGTGTCACATGGGCTAAGTAATGGTTTCAAAACTTTAATTAGATTAAGTTAAATTTCCACTGAGCTTGTGACAGCAATGTTTCTCAGAAATCTCCTTTGTAAGTTTAGTATCTTTTTTTTGGTAAGCTTTCTAATGTCTTTTCTTACACTCCATTTCTGTTTTCTGTTTCAACATTCGGTAGCTAGATGAAAATGTGGAGGAATGATATCCTGAAAGTGCCTTGAGCTGTTGTTGGAAAATTAGAACAGTAAATCATCTGTCTTGGTCAAGCAGCCATAAGGTGGCCAATGGTTGCGGAACAATGTTTCTGCTTCTTCTGTGGGCAAAGTACTTCACAATTATCACTTAGAGGCTATTTGCTATTTTGGGTAGTACTTCTGCTGCTGGTCACAGCTGGTAACTAGATCCTGAATGATGGATTTATGCTGTGACAGTGTTTTTTAATTCCATTGTTGATCTGAGGAACATCACTAGGCATTGCTTTATCACTACATTTTAAATTGTGTTCTGAGTACTTAAACATAAGAAGCTCTGTTGCCTGTATTTCAGAAATCATCTACACTCCATGCTGGTTTTGTTGTCTGAACAGAATCTCTTAGTATTCTTTGTAATGTTTGCTGCAAAGATATATTGCTTACAAGAGCTTCAAGAGTTTGAGGAAAGTAAGTGTCTGAGGTCTGTTGTAGAATCAGTTACTCTGTCTTCATGTTTTAGAACTCCTGTAAATGATTGTTTAATCTCAGAAAATTACTTTCTTAATGCTGCATGTTTTCTATAATATTACTTATGTTTTAAAGTTCAATAGAAATTTACAGACTGATGTTTGGAATCACTAATGACTAACTTTCTCATTTATGCTTGACCACATGTTGTATTAAGTACTCTGTAATCTGAAAAAGTAAGATCGTTCATCCTGTTTTTATCATTAGATCAGCATCAGTTGCCTTGTGAAATTTTCCAGTTGTTCAGATGTTCTTATAGACCTCCAGCCACCACTGTCCTTTCTTTAGTGTTTCTCTCTACAGCTGTTTGCAATTTCACTTCTCTAGAAGTGAACTTTTTGTATTTAATATTCACAGTCATCTTTACCTGCTTTACCTCTTCTCAGAGCTCTTCTGAATACTGTTGTTCTGAACTTCTTGGTTTTTGAGGCTTAATCATAGCTTACAGTTTAACAGATTGAAATGAGCCTGCTGAATCTGAGAATCTACTGTTACACCTGTAAATTCATGGTAGTAGACAGGAAAATGGAAATCCATGTGATGTTTGAGTAGGAACAATATAGTAATTTAGATATGCGTTCAACAGGAGAGAATCTGTGTAAATACAAATCAAATGTAAGGTAAGCAAAAGATGTGAACATAAACTGTTTGAGCACTAGGGATGGACCCAGAAGTCAGATCCTCATCGAAATAACAGGGAAAAAAAACCCTAGGCTTGCTTTTTAACCTTTAGGAAAAAAAAAAAAAAAGCTTTTATTGCAAACCTGAATTATAGATGATTTGTGGAATGCTTGGGGATCTTTCAGGTTCGATGGCACCATGAATAAGTAATCTTACTTGCTTCACCTCTGTTAATTTTGATGTGGGTTGTCATGTAAACTAGTGGATGCTACTAAGTGAGGCCATTACTCACAGAGGTGACCAGCGGGGTCAAACAACCATATCACTCATTAGAAGACAGCGCAGAGTCTGGGCAGGAAGGAGGTGGTGGAGAGCTTACAGAGTACTGGCGGTGAGAAAGGAGTGTGCCCAAAAGGTGGGGGAGATGTTGGGTTTTGCATTTGGGGGTGTGTGGGTTTTTGTTGTTGCTAGATAGCAGGTGAGAAAACATGTCTATTGGGGTTTATTAGAGGAAGAGAGAGCAAGTGCATGTATACATGCTTTTTTACACCTTGTTGGTCTTCCCCTAGCAACCAAATATCTCTAGAGGCTGGAGTATTTCTCTTTTTTGCTGTTTCAGTCCACTTTTTGTGACGTGGAAGACGGGGCGAGACAAGCGGCTGCGTGGCTGCATTGGGACCTTTTCAGCCATGAATCTTCACTCAGGACTCAGGGAATACACATTAACCAGGTAATTATGTTGAAAATTAAATCTGAAATGAGTTTAATTTGCTGAAGATCTATAAGGATTCCAGGTTAAGATATTGATCAATTAAGATATTGATTAAGATCAACACCGTTCAATTTAATATGCTTCACAATAAAATAAACTTGAGAAATGTATGATGCGGTGAGGTATCAGGATTTAGTGGAACATCTTTGCATGTTTCGTTCACATTTTAAGGCTAATGTCAAATCTGTTTTGCATACTAACAGTTTTGACATCTTACGTAGCACGTAATTACTCTGCAACTACAGTAACTGGAGGACAGCATCAGGAACCTTGCACTAGTATTTGCGTATTACAGTTCATTAGATTAGGAAGAGATGCAAATTGCTTTCTCTGCAGTAGCAAAGAAGAACATGTTTCACGGAGGCATCATCAAAAAGGGAGTAACTGAGCATCTGACCTTTAATTTGGTGCTTCTATTAGGCAATATATCTTCTCTTCCCATTTAGTGCACTTAAGGACAGCCGATTTCCCCCCCTGACCCGCGAGGAGCTGCCCAAACTCTTCTGCTCTGTCTCCCTCCTCACTAACTTTGAGGATGCCAGTGACTACCTGGACTGGGAGGTGAGAACAGGTGCATTTGGAACTCTGCATCACTCTCTCGTTCCGTTCGGGTTCGGGTTAGTACATGGTGATGTGTCTCCTTCGTTTCAGGGGTGTATGGGTATTGAAACTGGGAAAAGAAGAAATGGGGCTGTAAAAATAGAAGGGAGGAAGAGGGCAGGCTAGGAGTATGCTTTTGGTTGGGAGGAGATCTGAATGGGAATAAAAAAGACATGAAAGTGTTTTATGGATTTGGCCCAATAGCAGATGGTTGTAAATACCTACATAAAAACCTGGGAAGTATTTTGATGCCATGAATAGAAACTGTGAATAAAAGTACTTAAGACTGAAGGTATTGATCATTTTCAGGACCTTGTACTTGGAACCTTATTTAGTTCAGGAAGGATTAAATAGATGTTGTGCCTGGGTTATTTTAGGCATGATTCTTGCGTAGAGAGCTTGTCTTTCTTGCCCAACATAAGAGACAGAAAACCATGAGACTTCTGACAAGACTTACTTCAGGAGAGGTGGCAGGGAGACTGGTTAGGCTCGTCTGGGAAAGGTGGCAGAGGTCCTTTATGCTCCTAAGAGAGCTACTTGTGAGACCTGCCTGGCAAGGACAGGGAGGGGGAAGAATGCCCTTACCCAGGCAAAGCCAAACTGGCCATAGAGAGAGATACGCAGTGTTGTGGGAATGACAACTCCATCATGGAGTCAGTGCTAGCAAACACCTCTTATTTGGCTATTCATTTCCATCTATAGGTTGGGATCCATGGGATCAGAATAGAGTTCATCAATGAGAAAGGTGTGAAACGCACAGCCACGTATTTACCTGAGGTTGCTAAGGAACAAGGTGGGTTTGAGATGGCAGCCAAACATGTCAACATATTGTGTCACAGAATTGGGTAACATAAATCTATGGATTTTGGGTTTGGATTGCAATGCTATCCTCATAGTAGTGCCTTGGAGCCACCAGGCTTAATCTGGATAACTGACAACTGATAACGGCTGCTGCTGGGTTTTCATCTGGCCTTTCTCTCATCGCACATCTGTGCACAGCTGTATCTTAGTGTAAAAATGTTTTAGGGCTTAAGAAATAGAGGATCTCAAAGTATGGATCTTCCAGCTTCATTCAGCATTGCATCTTTCCTCTTCTATGTTTCTCCCACCAACTAGGATAACTGCAGGCTGCACAGCACCAACAGGAGAGTCCCTTTCCTCCTCATTCTTGCTAAAGTAGCATCCTCCAGATGAGGGCAGGAAACAGGGCCCCTCTGGAGCACACTTCCCACTCAAATATAGTAGCGGTCACCATGGTAACTGCTCAAAATATTGCCTCCTTTCCTCCACCTAGCAGAGTGGAGTGGTCGCATCCTCCTGGCTCTGGGGCAAAAGACTAAGGTAGGAATTTTAACTCTGATCTCTCACATAGCAGTGCACTGTGCTATCACTAGAGCATCAGGTTGATCCCAATTTGTCTATGTAAAGAGCTAAGTATTATTTTAAGGCCTAGGGAGCTAAACTGAGAGTGGCACGTGATAAAAAGTTTGGGGTCCCTGCAACAGAAGCAAGGCACGGACCTTTATAAGAAGAGAGGTCAAATGGAATTACTGTTTTATAGAGCAGTTCCAATATGAGCTAAAAGGGGTTGGCATGTGCAGATAGTGTGCATGCATGAGACCATGTATGTCCAGTTCAACACTGGTATTTCTAAAGCTCAAAGTTTCCTGTTTAGTTGTTTGCTTTTCTAGAGGCCTTTTAATGCATCTCTTATCTTTCTGAAACATCATTTTTATATTGAAACATTTCCCTTGCTTCTGTTTTTCAATAGACTGGGATCAGATCCAGACCATAGATTCCTTACTCAGGAAAGGTGGCTTTAAGGCTCCGATTACCAATGATTTTAGGAAAACGATTAAACTCACCAGGTAAGGTAGATACATTTGTCATCTTTTAATTTTACTTTATAGTGTTTTGCGGGTAATTTAAAGTATTTGTGCTTGATATAAGTCTTCATGCCTCTTTCAGATGAGAGATGTAGTCTGAAACACAAAATTTTAAATGGCACATGTTAAGCATAAATGTATATGGAATGAAGCGCAATATGTTCAGTCCATTCAGGATTGAAGTTAGCATTTTCTAAAAGAAGTGCCAGTGGTTTTAATATTGTCATCCACATGAAGGATCAAGAGAGGCAGAATCTTTGACAGTTAAAAAGGTTGATTTTTCAGTATCTTTACAAAGGACTTCCTTTTCTCAGTGTGCTCATCTGTGGATGGTGTAGCTACTTGGAGGTGACAGCTGTCTTAAAATGAAACCACACTCAAATTTGGCTGGTTTTCAGAATTGGCTTGCTTTTCTATACCCCCAGCTGTCCTATTGGTTTCAGCTCCCTTTATGTTAGTAAAAATTGGGACATTCTAGTTTTGTATAGAAACACTGATTTATCAGGTCGTTCCTTACCTCTGGAGACATGAGGTGGATATGTAGGGGTTTTTTTTAACAGGAGAGGATAGGATGAAGGTTTTTATGAAAATCTGGTGTAACATGGACTTACTGCAATTCGTGACCACTTTGAAGTTATCTGTTGTGTAGCATGCTTTAGAAGCACCTGGAAATCTCCAGTCTCTCAGAAGGGACTTAACATTTTGTGAATTCTGATTGTACAATGTGGACTAAGTCATATATATGCTCTAATAAACCTCCCTTTACCCAGCTCTTCATCATTTTCTTTCACTAGCCTTTCAAATATGAAGATAACCACAGAAGTAAATAACAGTGAAATACTGGTTATTTAGTCTCTGAGTCTTCTTCCAGCAAACTCTTCATGCCCTTTTTTATTTCCACAGCAAGTGGATAAGAAGAATACAAACTAATCATTTGTTTCCTGTGTGCTACTTCAGGAGTCCCCTTAACTATGATTGCCTTGAATAGGGCTCAGCCTTTGGGACACTGAAGCTCATTCAAGCTTAGATGGGTTGTTCAGACTACGGCATGAGGCAATAGCAAACAAAGTAGTTTATGAAGTTGGTGGGTTCCTCTTGGTTGTTATTGTCTGTGAGCTAAAAGGTGATTAATGTTTTTATGTCTCATCCCTTCATATTGCATAGTCTGTTTACATTATTTTTTCTGACGCTGTTCCCACAGGTACCGCAGTGAGAAGGTGACAATCAGTTATGCAGAATACATGGCTTCCCGTCAGCATTGTTTCCAGAATGGCACTCTTCATGCCCCTCCCCTCTACAATCATTACTCCTGACACACGGCTGCATGACCAGTCCCACTCCCCAGTTGCTGCCAATGGCTACGACATAATTGGGGCAGATGCCTCCTCTTCCTGGTCCAGTTACTTCTACTACTGCACCATTTTATGATGCTAGCTTCCGTTGCCAAGTCTGCCTTCCAGCTGACCTGGGGGGAGGATGAGAGCATGACAGAACTTCAGGGGCCCAAGCCTTATCTCAGCCTTCCCTCCGAACGGGGGTTCAGTTAGATTGGGGCTCCATGCCTACGAACTGTTGTGAGGTGCAGAAGACCTCTAGGAGTGAAAGTGCCACTTCAGACTGATCTGTTCTTGTGTGTTACCGACGCTCCGGAAACTTGAGTTGTTCGTTATGGAAGCCCCCCAGATCAAGTAGGAGCATTCCCCTGGCAGCCTGGGCAACGGAGTCCAATAAAACATTTTTTAGGTTCTTTTTAATTTTTTTTAACCTCTGGTATCTGTTGTGTACTGAGAGCTGATTGCAGTCCCCGCACATCACAGGTGGACCTTATGATATTGTGGAGGGTTGAACATCTGGATAGCACCCCAGCTTCACAGAGAGCAAACACTGAAAGATGTGAAAAACCTTTGGATGGTATTGCAGATTAATCTATTATTTAAATAAACCCTAGAAGGCTTTAATTGTCAGATCCCACTGTGGGTTGGATTCTCCAGAAATCCTCTTGGTTTACAGTTTTCTGGGTTTTTAGACAGTGCTTTGTAATGTAGCCTGCTACGAAACAGAATGCTGTTATACCAGTAAGAGAGCAAAATGGCACATGCTGTATATGGGAAGGACAAGGTACCTGAGTGTCCCTGGACAGTCTTCTCTGTTATGACCAAGTTCTGTGTCCAAACATTTGTAATGGAGCCTGATTACATTCGGGATGGGGAGGGATTTGCAGGGCATTGACTCTAGTCATACAAGTGAGACTAGTGACTGAAATTTGTTTTAACTTAAGCTAACAGTCTCGGGGACCTTCCTTTTGACAGGACAGCCACTTTCTCTGGTGTGACTATCAGTCTTGAGAACTGTGAGTATTCCAGTTTATAGCAGGCCTGTGGAATAGAGCTATTTAGTTGAACTGGTAAGTTGTTACCTTACACGGTGTAGTCATTACCACATCGAGGCAATGAGTGGGGAAACCTGTATTACCCAAACTGTGTGAAACTTCTGTGCATTCTGTATTTCTTCTCCCATCATTGATGATTACAAGAAATACTCTCTTCTAAGAGGAACATAAGCTATCGAGTTGTTATTAGGGAGTGTCATTGAGGGATGTCATAAACTCTAAATTATAACACTCTCAGTGAGGTCACTGTACTTCAAAATATAATTGGGGGGGGTGGTTGTGTTCCAATTTTCTGGAGCATCAACAATGATCAGGAAATGAAGTACAAGTGCATAGCAGAGTAATGGCTATTTGGTTGCATATATCTTTGAAGTTTGCTTGTGTGTGGTAATGATAGCTTTTAAAATTGTCTGGTGTTTCAAGCCTGACATTCTCTCCTGGCATGGCAGCGAACAGGGCTGGTAGAAAGCGCAGAACTGCATGCTGCTGCTCCTTCTGGGCCTGGAGAAGCAAACAGAATTGTGCAGTTTGGCTTCATGTTGGTGTAATGTTCTGCTGGAGGAGAGAGACGTGAGGGAAAGGAGGGGGTCCTGTTCTGGATAACGGTGCAATATCGACCCAGCTTTCCTCCCGTACTGGGTCATTCTTATAAATTGCCACTTTTCTCTTGTGATGTTGTTGAAAAAGCAACTGAAGATTAAGGGATTGTTTCCTTATTTCCTGCTGCTGAGAATAAATCGGTCTTGTTACAAACTCAAGTGGTTTGTAATTACTCTCCCAGGTGCCGTGTAGTGATGGGGGAGGGTGAGGTCAGCTCTGGACATACCATTCACCTTTCAGCTATCAAACAATATGATACATAGGGCTACACTCATTACTGTTCAAGTGTTCTATGTTAGAATTTAATTTCTAAAAGGTTTAAAAAAAGCAAAAAAATGGTGCTAAAACTTCACCCCTGAGCACGCTCAGTGAGACTGGTCATGCAGGCATATAGTGCCAGGCTTTTCAACAATACTGTTTCTTTTTCAAATGTTTGCCCTGTTCTGTGTCTTCAACAGTGTATAGTGTTTTCTTGATTTCATTTTATTTGAATAGGGGATGACTAAGGGGCGGGGTGGGGAGGGTTAGCTGTCATTTTTAAAGAACAGAATTTCAGGATTGAGTGACTTGGTTGGTTTAAGCCTGAAGTGGGCTAGATGGTGTGGGACTGGGGAAGCCTTATCCTCTCCCCACTTCCATTTCCCCACTCAGTCTGTTTAAAAAAAAAACAAAAATGCCTCTAAATACGTACTGTGTTCTTGTCTTGTTGCAGTGAGAAGAGAAGCTAGTAAATCAGAAACACTGGTCTGCTGCCTAAAAAATAGGCCCTCTCAAGCTTTAATCCCATAAGGGTCCAGCTACGAAATCAGTTGAAAAGTGTGTCAGTAGTTAAGCTAGTTCAGAAAAATGTATGACAAGGACAAGTGGTCTCAGGAAATAATCCCATTTCTAGATCATTACATGGCAGCTATGCATAAGGATGAAAGAGGTGAACTAGAAACAAAACGTACTTTGAGTTGCCTCAAGATGGAAGCAACCAAAATCAATGACCAACTGATGTGAGAATTCCTCTGTGGTTACTTGGCTGGAACAGGAGGTTAGAACTACTCCTTCTCAAAGCAACCGTTACCTGGCTTGATGTGGATTTAACTCATCCTTAGAAGCAAGTGCCTTTTGGTCTAGAAGGGCTTATTCTCATGACAACCACAACTGAGAAATAATCTCACTGCAATTATGAATTGTCTATGTTTTACAGTAGCTACAGGAGAATGTCTTTGATCACTGGAGTCTGTCAGTGTTGGAATGTTTCCACTGTGAGGTTCTTAATTTTTTTTTCTTAATGTTCAGCAGTCAATCTCAACTGAGGCCATTTCAGTTTGGGAATGTTTTATAGTCAAAATATCACATATCTACAATTTATCAGAAAAACAACAAAAAAATCTGTAAGGAAATCTAAGAGTTCATTTTAACCTCTGCACAGAATAATTTGTTTTCATAGAACATTAACAAACATCTGCAATCTTCACTGACTATTAGTGCTGTTTTCTGTTTGTATTCTGGAAACTACATGTTTTGTTGGGTTTTTTTGGTTAATTTATTTCCTTAAAGCAGAAGACCTCTTTTGACCTTCAGTGCAGAGATGTCAGACCAATTCTTTGTATTACACTTGGTTGCCTCCTACCTATATAATAACTTCTGAGTGTAAATAATTGAACTCTATCCTCTAATGAAGTATTGTAGAGAATAAATCATAATGGATAAAGATTATTTGTACTGTCCTCTTTGTATGGTTTCTCACAGCCTCTATGGGGGATAAGATGAAATCTTTCTCATCTAGAAAGATGAACAATATACTACATGTATGAATACCAGACCTCTACATTACATTAAATGTTCAGAACCAGGGAGGTTGCCAGAATGGGATGACAGCTGCTTAGAAGCACAAAAATAGTCAAGACAGGCTCGCTAGAAGAAAGTGAGGAAGAATAGTAGGAAAATAAAATTTTAAAAAAAGATTAAATGTTTCATTAATAATGGCATAGCAAAGTATCTTTGCATCCTGAAATAATGTTTGCTTGACAATAACTCTCTATTAGTTGTCATGATATAAAGCATATGCAGACAGAATTCTATGTCGTATTGAAAATGCTGAATTTGTCAGTCTGGCTTAAACTACCAAAATCATTCTTTGATTTTTTTTGTCTTTTAAAATGAACTAATGAAAACAGATTATCTGTATTTCACAAGTTTAGTCTTCAGATGATCTAAAAATTTTATTTCAGGAAAAAGAAATGCCCATCTTTCTGGATTCTTACAAAATATTTTAATGTTTGCTTTGGGACAGGATCAATTGCTTTGTGTAATAGTTTTGATGTACATACCGCTGGCTTAAATGTCTTTTCCATACACTTTCAGGTTATTGCTCATCTTTTATCTATGGCAGATGTATAGTTAAAGATCGTAAATTTCCTGTTTGTGGTTCTTGGGAAGGGCAGCCCTGGATATCAATAAAGACCAGGTATAAGACCCCTGCACCCCCCCAAAAAAAAACCCAACCAAACAAAGGGGGAGGGTAGTTTTGACTTAAATATTCCCAAGAAGCTCACTGACTTCAGTGCAACTACAAAGCAAAAACTTAATTTCAGAAAATATGCTTCTGGTACTAGTAAAGTTAGAAAGTAAATACCCTGTGCAACATGAGGAGTGGGTTGAGAAAGACTCTGTGGCTAACGTGATTTCCAGGTGACTTGTAAGTTCTGAAGTTAACCTTATAACTAGCATCCCCTGTTGTCGTGTACCCAGGTAAGTTATCAAGTACATTCTCTCAGCTTCTTTGTTGGCTAGAATACAGTGACTTATTTGTATATTTTATGGCATGTGTTTTTCCTTACTTGATTTTTTTGGTTTCACTTTGAAATGAGTCAGGCATCAAATCTTTGTCCAGTGTCTTTCATCAGAGGTTTTTTTCATGCATGTTGCTTTCTGTAACTTCAGTAACACTAGGCAGCTCACAATGAAGATGAGGCCAGGTAGAAGGCTGTGCATAGGACTGCACACTGAATAGTTCAATCCAGACTAAATATAAACCAGGATAATTCTCCAGAAAACACTTTCTTCAGTTCTCACTTCTGGTTGAAATAAGAAACAAAATTAATTAGTCATTTAGCACTCACTTCCTTCTAAAAACAAATTACAGAAAGGTTAGGAAAAATTTCTCCAAGATACTTCAAATGAAGAATACTTGAGCATTTTTATTCTAAACACAAAAAATAATTTTATTTTTAACAAAATTTATAGTATAAGCTACCTCATTGTGATCAACAACTGCGATTTCCTGAGGATAACAATTCAAACCAGAACACTTTCCCATGTGACTAAATTAATATTTATACTGTATTACAAGGATTGCTCTCAAACTGAATTGTAGTACATGGAGCAGTAGGATAGAAATGTTCCTGAACTGTTTTTGCTGCAATCTGGTAAAAGATGTCCTGTGAATACATTGGATCATCGCTCCCAAAACACAGAAAGCCCTGAAGACCGTGTTCCTTAAAGTATGTAACTACAAATTGACCAACATACAGATTATTGAACCATTTTTTCCCCTTTTTTATAGTCACCTAGACTACTCTTACTAGCTGATGAATTTTGACATAAATTTTGTATTATATAACCAGTGGATAGTTTAGAGGTCATCGCATATGTATTCAAAAACTTAACAGATCATGCAAGAGCCAGCTTTGCATCCAGAGGTGTATTATCACTTTATTACTGGGTATTCATTAAACTTTATATTGCTCATACATGTTCATTCATTATAGTTTTGGTTATATAATTTTAAATTGAGTAAAAATAAACAAAGGTAAAATGGTATGAAAACCTAAACCTGAAGAGTTAAAGAACACAGATGAAAAAGCATGTGTGTCTTGTGCTATCATGGCACAGGGTTTTCTGAGAGGGTGATGTTATCTCGACAAGGATCTACTCCTATCACATGCTAGAAATGTTGATGACAATGAAAAGAGATTAAGGTTTCAAAATCCTAATCTCATCACTTTTAATCCATCAAAAGCTGCATTTTTTTTTAAGTTGGGGGTTGTGACACTCCACAAAATACATAATTACTGCTAGAAAGCTCAAAAACTGCTAGGAAGATAACATTTCTTCTGCTGGTGAATTAGAAGGAAACATATTACAAAGTATGGTTATACTAATAATAGAACATCCTTGTTATTCATTTTTCCTACATGTTATTACACAGAGGTATTTAGCTAAGCTCTTTCTAAGATCTGTGCTGGTGCCATTAGTTGTTGCTGCATCTGTTTTTAAACTGTGGCAATGTAGAAATTTCCACAGTAGGTCCGTCTAACAAGCCACCACCTAAATAACATGTCTTCAGCAAGGGTCAATACTTTTTGCTCTGGAATATGGAATGCTAGAGGCTCTGTTCACAATAAATTACATTTGGCCAACTTTTTTTTTATTTTTTTATCAGTTCATTTTAGGATATGACAGGTAAATATGCCTGAAACTTCCTATAGTAATTAATTTCATTTTAATCTAGGTCATCTTTGGTTTTTATGTGCATTTTACAATCAAATTGATAAATGCTGAAACAGTCATTAGTGGGGAAGAAGCCAGTGCATTTTAAAAATAACAAGGAAAAGGTCAGGTACCCTGTTATGTTTGGTTTTTTGCAGTAGCTGAACAATAGTTACTGTGGTTTTTTAAGTGCATTTAAAAAAAAAAATTTAAAGGGGGGGAAGGGGTAGGTTCCATTCAGGAATGTTCTTATTTGTCTCTTACTTTACTCTTGAGACCTTAACCAAACACATCAGTGATAATGAACCTTTTATTATCATAATAAACTACACTTTCATTACAGGCTCTTCAGCTGTACCTATAAACTCTTGCAAGTATCTGGCTTTCTCTTAATTGTTTTAGTTTTTGTACACTGAAGTAGAACGGATCCTTGGGGAAAAACAAAAGTGAAACTAATAACTTAAACCTCTACAAGCTACCTACTGCTCTGAGAAGCACAATGTTCTGAGTAGATGGGTTATTTGAGAAGCCACCAAGATTCCATGTGATTTTAAATGCTTCTCTCATCCATCTGGCATGGATTTCCTTGTTTTCTTGTAAAACTAATTGAAATGGTTTCATGTGCCAGATGTTCCCTGAGATGTTTTCATTCCACCTTCCTGAATGCCTTGCTGCTTGCACCACTTAGCAAGTTAGTTTTCAGTCACTTCCTCTGCCATGCTCATTTATTTTAAATCTATTATTTGACCCCTTCATGTTCTTATAGTTTATTCTTAATGCGTTGCCTTTCCCAGCATGCAGGAAACAGTTCACCTCGGCACGGATGCAGGTTCATGAGGAGTGGTTTCCTCATAAATCCTCCAACAGCCCATTTCTGCCTCTCAGGGTGCAGGATGACACAGAAGGCTGATAAGATGATTACTTTAAGAGTCTCAGGCTGGTCAGGCGCTTACACGTGAGCTCTCCAGGGAAAGCACTACTCCCTAAGGTGGTAGTGTTCCCATGCCATGCTGTCGGCAGAGCTACCACCATTTTCAGCCTGCCTATGACTTTGAGGAGTCTGTAGACTACTTCTGCATACTCTGAAAAAGTAACCTCCCTCTCACAGGGTGTTATTGATTGTACCCATACTCCTTCCTCAGACTGAGGTACATGAATCCCAGTGAGCTAGGCAGAAATGCGGGTACGGACCGTTACATTTTCCTGCTGTCGAGGTCTGCGATCTAGCTGGAGCTGTTCTGGCAGCAGAACGGAGCAGGCTGTCCCTCCGGCATCCCCTGCTGCTGTGAGACCGGCGAGGATGACCGGCTGCCTCTGCCCCCGGCTGCTGCTGTGCAGGCTGGTGACAGGGACCCGCACAGTTCTGAGCTACCCAGTGACCTCCTAAATCACCAAACAGAACGAGACTCCCCGGGCTCTGCTCGGGTGAAAGCTGAGCGCGGTTCCCTCAGCGTTGGCGCGCAGGACGCGGCTCCTCCCCCCCGCCCTCCTTCCCGCCCAGCCGGGCCTGAG
>NW_010117463.1:0-3612 GCF_000699245.1 Pterocles gutturalis
TAAACCTCCCCTGGCACAACTTGAGGCGGAATGGTGCTTTTCTTGCCCTTGCTTTGGCCTCTCTGCCCCACAGAACCCAGCTTGCCATCGCTTCTCTTACATCTTTTCTGCAGGATGAACTTGTGCAGGTATCGAAGAGCATCTACAGCACTAAAGCGCATCATCTGGTTGTTGGGAGCACAGCACAGGACGAGACGTCCCACCAGCTTGCCCCGGCCCTCGAAATGCTCAGGGATGTCATCGGCACAGACCTGTGGGAAGGAGGGAGGGAGGGAGCGCTGGCAGCAGTGCTGCAGTGTGGCAGCTGGGGCCAAAGCCCTTCGCCCAAGAGCTGGTGCAGGGCTGGGTGCTGCCGCAGGTCGAGCTCTTGCAGGCTCTGCCCAGCCCTGCACCCAGCAGGGACCAGAGGGTTGTGGAGGTGTCTGCCCCAGCCCCTGCACCCTGCCAGCTCCTCTGCCCAGCACAGGGGCACCTCTCAGCAGCCCCTGACCCAGCGCAGCAGCCATGGGACGGGGAGAGAAGAGCCTGGAGGGAACGTGGTGCAGAAGCAGCAGGATGGGTCAGCGGCAGCTGTCCCAAGCAGGACCAGCCTCCCCTGCAGCCCCGTTGTCTCTGCTGCCTTTCCCCGCTCTCTAGCCCGCAGCCCGGGCTCGTCTGCCTCGGGCCCAGGCTCCTTCACCAGCTCCTGTTGCCTCAGCCCAGCAGCCGCAGCCCACAGCACAGCCTGTCTCCCCTCCCTGCCTTCTCACTCCTTCCCCGGCTGCAGCTGGAGGATTCTGACCACTCTCCCTCTCCGTCCACGGGACGGAGGTGCTGACATGGGGCCTGGGACCTGGCGTCTCCCCCATCCTGCCCTCCCACCACCACCTCTGCTCCTTCCTCCCACAGCCGGTGCAGTGCCCCATCCCCTCCAGCTCCACGCCCTGTCTCGGCCACCTCCAGCCACCCGCCCTGTGCTCCTGCCCAGCCCTTCTGCTCCCCATGGCACAGGCTGGCAGTGCCGGTGGGGCAGCAGCACCTGCCCTGGGGCTGATGCCTAGGCATGTGGCGGGAGTGGGGAGGGGGCCGCAGGGAAGGGGACGTGCCAGAGAGCCCTGCAGGCCCCGAAACTCCAAGCAGCTGGGCAGGAGCCCAGGGCAGCCAGGCCAGGGTCCTGCCCCAGAGAAAAGGGGCCGGAGAGAAGCCCAGAGAGACAGGGGAAAAGATGTCCTACACAAGACGGCGCCTTTGCCAAGTCCCCTGGCCTGTGTCCAGGCTTCCCTCTGAGGGAGCCCTGACCCACAGACTATCCTGGAACACCAGGAAGGGGAGATGGGGTGACGCGAGGTTGTCTGGACTGGAGGCTCCTTACCCTCGCAGAGCGGACACATGATTCCATCAGCCAGGCAATGATGTCCACGGCCTCCTGACGTTCCGCTGGTCTCTGGGACCCTGTGAAGGGCAGCAGGACCTGCGAGAAGAAAAGCTGATGCTCTGCCCTGGGCTCTGGCAGCTGTTCCAGCAGTGGCGGCTCTGCTAAGTGCCTGCAGGACTCCGATGTCTACCAAGGTTTCCCGGGCACAGCAGCAAAGCCTGTCACTGCTTTCATGTCCCTAGAGCCCTGCCAGCCTCAGGGAAGGGTCCCCACACCCATGTCCAGGGAGACAGCCACGACCCCTTCCCATGGCAGCCTCTGCTCCTTTCTATGCCATCCTCCAAAAGTGGCCTCCTGTTCCCGTCAAGGTGCAGAGGACTTGGGGCAGAAACCTCCCTAGGGGTTTGCACTGGGGAAGCTGTGGCCTGCCCTGGAAATGCCAGACCTGCAAGACATTCTGCCGCTCCAGGAGGCTGAAGGATGAAACATTGAATATCATCTCCTTCAGCTTCTTGCCCAGAACTCTCAGGATCTGCAAAGAGAAGAGAAGGTGATGGGATGTCTTCACAGATCCCTCCTACCCACAGGACACTGGTGTCCTTTATTGTTTGGGGTTTTTTGCCCTTTTCCCCCCACTTTTGCACACACAGAGTCCCTCCAGGAAGGGATCTTGGAGTGTGGGGGGAGCTGGAGGGAGATGCGGGCACGAGACAGATGGCAGCCTCTGTAGGTACCTCTTTTGAGTCTATGACGTCCTTCTCCTCGCTTGGCGGCAGATCCAGACGGCTGCAGGAATCAGACTTGGGATCTAATAAAGCGAGGGGAAAGGGCGAGCTGGAGGTGCTGGCCGGAGACATTAAACAGCAGTACCCTGCACCCAGCCGCATGCCAGCTCCCGAGGACAAAGCAAGCCCTGGACTGGTGGACTAGAACAAAGGACTGACATGGTGTTTCCCCCGTGCCGGCCAGGCCTGGGACGTGCCCAGCAGCCGGCTGCCATGCAGGAGCACAGCAAGGCAGCAAAACGCCCCTCACTCACCAGACTGCAGCAGCTGGACCATGCACACCTCCTCAGCGTTCTGTGGACAGCTGTCCTCAGCTTCCCTTCCGTGCCAGGCCAGCTGGGGATGGCTGGGGGGTCTCTGCTCCATCCTGGGGAAGGAGGGGAGGCCACATGGGGTGGGCACGGGGGGAGGCCGTGCTGCCTGGCCCCAGCTCTGCAATGCCCGTGGGGAGAGCCTGTGGGGCCAGCGGGGCTGTGCAGGAGCAGGGGGACGTGTGGGACAGGCTTTTCAAGGAGCAGCACGTGTCCTGGGGATGCAGGTTTGTGGGCAGCCTGTGAACAGCCACAGCCCCACAGGGGGCTGGGCAGAGCCTCACCCCAGAGAAATCACAACAGGCTGTCACATTCCCACGTGTTTTCCCCCAGGGCACCCACCCAGCCCCAGCCCCAGCCCCTCACTCTTACTCGTGTTGAAGACTAGGTGACCTTGGGGTGCTGCCTTGGTCCCACGGGGATGCCAGGGGTGGCGGGGAAAGACGTGGCATCGCTCAGGACTCCTTGCCAGTCCTGTGCTCCTGCCCTATCCCGTTGCCATCATCCTGGACACTGAGTGGCCAGGGCCGGGCCGCGCCAGCACTAGGCAGCACCCGGGGTGTCCCTGATGATGTCACAAAGGGCCCCATTGTCACCTGCCACCCGGGCTGGCTGTGTCTAGGCAGGCACTGGCACATCCCCACCGAGGCACACGGGCGGCACATGAGTGTGGCATGCACAGGCACCCATGGTGCTGCACACACAGCTCCTTGGCTTGAACGGCAAGGAAGAGGAATCTTTGCAGTTGGGAGGAGCCGGCAGAAAGCAGGGGACAGGGTCTCTGCAGTGCCGTCACTGGTGCAGCAGCTCTCGATTCTGCAGACACCTATGCCGGCCTCAAGCTTTCCCCCCCTGCCGGGGTCAGTCACATTCACTCCCTGTCAGCTTGCAGAACACCCTGTCACTGCACATTCTTGCCCCCCAGCTACAAGCAGCGGAGGAGCAAACATCCCGCTGCTGCTGTCGGCTGCAAAAACAGAACTGGAGATTTCTCTCAGGGCTCCTCTGTTGGCGACAGAAAGGTCGCAGCTCTGCCTCTTCTCCATCTCCGCTTCCCAAGGAGCTTTGATTTCCATTTTCCACACAGGGAATGGGACAGAGCCACCCACGGCAAAGTGCGGGGTGCCCAGGCGCAGTGGGGCGACAGCCAGAGAGGCAAAGA
>NW_010117464.1:0-2029 GCF_000699245.1 Pterocles gutturalis
AAAATATATATATTTATTATATCAAGTAAACTCCAAAAACCTAACCCAATCTGTCTTATTTCATATGTTGTTGGCACCCTAATGGGAGCAATGACAAAGACAACCTGATTAGAAAGGGAAAAACACTGAACAGAAGATTTCTGCTGAAATACTGACTGAGAAAGTGTCTGCCAGCCTAGGAACTAGAGCATCCTTGAGGAGCACATCTTCAAAGTGCAGCTGGGCACCAAGAAACTGGAGACTTCCTGAGACACCCTCGCTATGGACAAACCCAAGGAAATGTAACAGTAACTTACTATCTCCAAAAGTGAAAAATAGTCTGGAAAAACTGGAAAAAATCCTGGTAGTTGCTGTTGGCTGTTCTAACTGAAAGGAAGAACTTACTGACCAGGAAAACAGCCCGAAAAAATAAAAATTTGTCTGAGAAAATAGAAAACATCATTATCTATTGGCTGTCCCCTGTGGTGATGTCCTATGCCCCCTTACGTGTTTGCAATACAAAAATGACTTGGTTCTTGCCCAAAATGAAGCCTAGGAGAACTTCCCATGCATGCACTAGTGAGATCTCCTGGACAGATCAGACCCTTGCTTGGGACACCTGGGTACCTCCAAACTCTACAACACAGATCATCTTTGAACCAAGACATTGTCCATTGTCGATTGGTCCCACTTTTGAGATCTGTTTGATTGGCTGCAATTCTGCAATCAGTTTATGTATGTGCTTATAAGTAACCATATGTGCTGCTTTACTCATGGTAATTTTGTAACAGCCTGTAATACTGAAATATATACTTGCTTCATTATTGATTGCTATTATATTGATTGCTATGACTGTTGATATGTTTATTTGCTTTCCTGGTAGTAAGTTTGTAGGAACTTGTATCTACTTATAAGTACACTTGCTTTGTTAGTGGTGGTTTCCAATAATCCATAAAGAAATCTAAGAAATAAAGCCTTCACGTGCTTGGGTATGAAGGAATCCTACAAACCCACCACTGCAATCTCTATGTACCCGCAGTATGCATAACCCTTTAAGGTCGTGACACACCTCCAAGTGTCGCTCCTCCTTTGGGCTCCAGGTAACGGTGCCTTTCCATGTGGTCATCCAGAAGTTTCATTTGCAATGAGTCATGTCCTCATTTACCTCAAAGTTAGTCTTTAAATTGTGAAAGAAAGTGCAGACACACAACCTATAACAAAGCCTCCTGGGAGATGCTACCCATGACTTCATCACTGAAATTCTTAATGGATTATCAAACACCAGGTGCAGCTGGTAATGCTAAATAAGAGGGCAAGCACACTCCATTCCCCATCCTGCTTGTCCTTCTGTATGCAGGTGTGAAAACTTACTGCGTTCAAATTGCAAACTTCTGGTATTTTACAAATGGTGAAACAAGCATGAGGTTTCAAATGGTCACTCAATAGCCCTGCCTTATTTGAGAGCAAGCAAATGCACTTTATGACATTGTTATACAAGTTGCAGATGATGATGGCAAATAACAAGAAAGTGTTCCATTTAGGAAAAAGTATATCCGTGTAAATTAAAATAACGGGAAGACTGTAGTAAACCTGTAACCATCTAAGAACAACTGTGTAAATAAAACTGTTTCCGTTTCAGCATTCCATGACCAAACAACAAGTCTTTAAATGGAGCCAGTTCAACTACACTTCAACAAAAAGAACACATCATAAGACGTTAATATGGAACAATATTATGGAATGGAATATTATGGAACAGTCGCCAAGATCAGCTGCTTCGGAGCCGACCCAGCTCCATCAGACCGACTGATCGAGAGGTACAGGGAGGTTTTCGGGAGATTCCTTCGACAGGAAAACCCCGAGGCAGCGGAATATCCCACTCCCGCCGACAGCTCTCCCGTGAGAGGCTGAAGTGGCACGGGAGTTGCCGGGGCAACCGCGGTCACCACCCCTCCCCCAGTCTTTAAATTTTTGCCGGGAGAGCTAGCCCTCCATCCACATAGCCCTCCATCCACAGCGCCTATGCAAGTCAGGCGCACCACCTGTGGCT
>NW_010117465.1:0-13279 GCF_000699245.1 Pterocles gutturalis
CTATCCCAGCTGGACCCAGGACAAGTGTACATCTGGGACAGGAGAATTAGCCATCGGTTATATATGATGTTCACTCAGCAGAGCTCTCACCCATTCTGTGGGGAAGTTTAATGTTACAAAACCTTTTAAAACTGTATTGGGAATGAGTAGAGAACAATGTAACCTGACTATGTCTTGTGTTTATACCTTTGAACTTCTGAGAAACCTATACTGATGACAAGTTTTAATTTAATAGTTTGAACACTGAATAACTTGAAAGCCTAGTGAGTCTTTTTTTTTTTTTTGGTGTTTTGTTTGATTTTTGGTTGGTTTTATTTGTTTTTATGAAAATGTAAATGAAAAACTCTCCCAGATGCTTTATGTGTTGTAAACTGCATGTCACAATTGCAGAGTAGCTTCCTAGGAAAACGGAAAAAGACAATTTAATTATTTCTTGAGAGTAAGGGTAACTCACTTACAGGTAGATCTCTTCACTCTTTGTAGATGGGATGAACACTCTGGAAAAAATTCATGAAAATCTGCCAGGAAGAATGAAGCAAAAATAATTTAAGTTAATGTATTAATTCACTAGTTAATGAGTAAAATGAAAGTATTTTGCTTAAAACATTGTAACAGACATAAATAAAAATGTGCAATTTATGGTTGAAATAAGTGAAAGACTAACTATAATGTCCTACTCTGGAACGTTAACAAATACAATAACAAAAGAGATTTCATTGTTCAACTGTAAAACGTCATCCCATGCATCACTTAATCAGATTTAGCAGAATGTTACATCCTTGCTAAGTGGCTTGGTAGAATTGATTTCAAAAAGATAAAGCAACTTGTCCCACATCAATAAGATTTTCTATACAAAAATATGCTAAATACATACATTAAATGTTTTTCATGAGACTCACTTTATGTCATAGCTCTAGATTCATTTATGTCTCAGGCACGTTGGGATTTTAGGGTTAATGGCAAAGAGGTTTAGAGATGTATGAATGATTCCTACTTTATGTGATGAACTGGAAAGACTGGAGAGAGAAAACAGTTATTCTGTCTGAGTTTAAGATCAGATTTCTTTCTGTTTTTTCCTCTGACTCAAAAAAGAAATGGAAAATCCAGAGACATACTTAACCCATTTTAACTTCTTTATGGCTTCCAACATTACAATATGTTAGTCTTTAAGAGCAAAATATTAGAAACACATGTTCTACCCTACCTGAAGGCTACGTGTTATATAGATTAAGAACTAGATACTGCTCAAAACTTCTCTTAGAACATGTGTGTAAATTCTCAGGATAGCAATACAGTCATCTAATGTTACTGTTAAAAGTAATCCCAAAATAAATAGACATGTCTAAATTTGTTGGTAAAGAATAAAGTACTAACATGAAACTAAGCCTACTTCCTTTATGTATTTCTTTTTTTTTTTTTTTTTTTTTTTTTTTCTTCAAGCAGAGTACAACAAAAACAGGGAAAAAAAAGAACAACAAAAAAAGGAATAGTTTAATGTAGAAATCTTACAGTGTTGCAGGATGGCTCACCCATGGTTGGTAAAGACTTGTGTTCAACTTCTCTCAAATGGTTTCTGAAATTCTTCCTGGATATTTTCATGTCTCCAGAGAACACCTCATCTAGCACTTTAGATAGCATGCTGGAAAAGGTGACTCTCAAAATCACCCTTTTTGATGCTTTTCTGGTTTTGCTTAAGTAGGCTCTCTTTGGCAGAACATTAGTATTAGAAAGTATAGTATATTACCCATGACAATATATTCTTTAGCCTACTGAGCAACATCTTTTCTCAGAGTTCATGTTCACTGTCCAAAGAAATGAGCTGAGCCTGGACCCCTAAAAGACATAAGCAAGAGTCGATGTATGAGTTATTGGCAAATCTGCTTGTGCACTGCTTCTGATTGGAAATAACAGCTCCAGATATTTCCTTCCAGATGAAAATATACAGTTATGACTTTAACCTAACACCAGTGAGCAAGTTTAGAACAACCACGAGGTTCCCTTTCCCTGAAGAGTGTAATGCTGCAACGTGAAGACTATTACAGCAGCAGATGCAGTACCCAGTTATAATAAAGACCACTACTTTTAAAGAAGAAAGTTTGCCCAGATTACATTCTGGGAATGTTCATAGCCTGTTCTGAATACAAAACCTTACCCTTGCTCCACAAAAATGCATCCAGAAAGGCCTACATCTGTTTAGAAGAAAAACAAAACCAGACCCATCCACTCAGAAAAACCCTAAAAGTCTTCAAAGGAAAAATCTTGTAGATGAATTCTGTGGTTATTTAATCAGCACATCACTAGTGGCTTTATGTTTTTTTTTTTTCTGTTGGGTAAATTAGAACTACTACAAGTCTGCTTAGCAGAGGTTACCTTGAAGTCACAGTCTGATGGAACAGGAAAAGCAAAATATAGGGACAGCTTTCTGGTATGTTAGAGGACATCTGATGTGAAGAGTAAGTTCTGGGCTCTTTAAAAACATTTGTGCTACTTTATTTTTCCCTTCATCTGCTCTTCACTTCTTTCTATCATACCACTTATTATTGTGGTGTCTACACAGCAAGAAACAAATCAAAGCTTCAAAGAAGATCTGGTTGATTCTTTTCCTTAGATCAGAATGTCTTTAAAGGAAAACATCCTACTGAACAAAAGGGGATTTTATTTATTGACATTTTTCTTTTTGTGAGTATGTGAAGACAGCTGTGTGAAGTGAGGTATATATTTTTTTTATTGTTAGTGCAGGAGGGTAGTACTGTTAGGGGTGGAGCTGCAGAATATATTCAGGAAAGTGACAAAACAAAGCTTAAAATGTTACAATTTTCCATCATTTCAGGATATAAATTAACAACATTGATTGCATGCAAAATCTCACAGTAGTCTTTTGTGTATAACACTTCCTGTATCCATTAGCTTTCTTGTTAAATTACCTTCATCCAGCCATTCATCCTGGGATGAGAAAGGGATGCCATTAAAGTGCAAGCAGCTGAGGTCAGCTAACAGTTGTTACATTTCAAGAAATCATCCTTCTGGACATGACCTAGGTAGGAGTTCCTATTCCAATATATTTTTTTAAGATTAAATAATTAATTCAAGCCATGTTCATTGCAAAAAATAAGAGGCAGCTAATTCTATAAAAAATAAAATGAGAAATGAAGAAGACACACTACAGAGAGATTTTATGGCTCTGAACAATCTGCAGCTAAGTGAGAAATCATTAATGTACCCACAGTGCAGGAAACATAATTACTTAGTTGTAAACCATGCTTTTGTAAGACAAACCCCTTGCAAAGAGTGTGTAACAAACTGTGCTTCTCATGCTGTGGTCTAACAGAGATAAGGACATACTAACAACAATTTTGCCAACAAACCAAGCAAACTTAAGATAAATATAGCCTTTTAAAAATATTTGATTCAAGAAAATATATCAAATTGCCGGTAGCACTGGTGGCTGCTGAGATATGTTAGTAAATTATATGGTAACAATAGCTTGAGAATGAAAAGACTGTAGGCAACACAATAACCACTCAAAGGCTAAATGACTAGCAGTAGATGGTTTGGCTGGCAACAGGCTTGTTTTGTGGCAGTGTGCATTGCATCATACAATGCTGATCTGGTTTCGTGTGAAGATATTAAAAAAAGAAAAAAAAAAGGTTGAAACCCAGAAGATTCTAAGGGGACAATGTATTACAGAAGTGGACATATAGTTGTTTGAACATCATCAGTCATATGTAGACAGCTAGGCAGAAGTAGGGTATGCACAAAGAAGAATTATAAGTTATTATTTACTCGACAACACAGACAGAAAGTAGCTGGTTGTAAAAAGCTACTTGGCTAAGCCTTGGTGCCACGACCCTGGTGAGGCACCCAGGCAGCCTTTGCTGGCAGGGCAGGAACAGTCAAAAGCTGTAAGAAATGTCCAAATTTCTGGACTGTGAAATAGTTCTCCTTGTCACCACCTCCTGTATGATGAATACCCTGTTGATGAAGGTTTGGGACGTCCTTTGAGAAGGTAAGTGACAGCTTCTGAAACAGACCCTGCTTGTTTCTCTAAACAAGCTCTTGGGAGAGAGGTGCAGTTTGCACTTTTACCGAATGAGACCCCACATACAAAGCAGTCAGGCAGCACAGGGACCAAAGCATGTGATAAACTGCTCAGCAGAGGTGAGGATATGCAGTCCTGCGCATGCTTACTACAACAGCTTAAGGCAGCCAGTTATTATACTGGCTGTGTGTTTTCTGGACTGAGATTTGTGCAACATTTGCTGGGCTTTTCTGAGAAACTAAATTTTATATTTAGATGTGTCAGTGATTTCACTCTGTTGTGAATTTAGCCTTGGGATTCATGGATAAAAGGGATCAGTGAAACAAAAGATAGATTCTTAAACTTATTTTTTGGTAGAAAAATCCCTAGGATTTCTCTCTCCCACTCAATTCCATCAAGTTACATATAGTTACTGAGGGAACAAAAACCCGCAAAAAAACCCAGTCTTGAAAATAACTCCTTAAGTTTCCAATTCAGTAAGTTATAACTTCAGTAGTAGTTGAATAGAAAGACCTAGAAGGCCAAAATCAATGAGAAGAACATGTGCTAAAAGCTAGGCATTAGACAGGAGGCACTAACAGGCTTTAATGCCATAGAAAAGTGCAATACAATGGGAAAATTAAAATTAAAAAAAGTTTCCAAATACTGGAAGCAATAGAAAGCCATTGTTATGACAAGTATTTATGAAAATCTGAAGCTGTAAAGTAGGATTACATATTAACCTGCACAGAATAAATTATAAGCAGAGGGTCCTACTGTAGACCTGAATAACATTGGATCAGGGACAGAATTCTGAAAGATAAAGAAAACAGAGCTCATGTTTTTGACAATATTAACCAGAAAGGCTATATCATACTATAAACCATAAAAAGGACCTGTCTTCAAAACAGAAGGAAACATAAGATTACAGCTGGGAGGTGTTTTGTTTCGCTCATTGTATCAGATATTCTCCTGACAATCTGTTTATTTAAAGGGAGTGCCTCTTTTCAAATCATAAGGTTATTTGGTACAAAAGAGACGGAATTGCGTATGTGGTGATATGACCACAAATGCTGTAATATAAGACCAAACTTAGGGATCATGTCTTTGATTATGTCTAGTATCAGAGACCTGTCATTTTCTATATCTTTCTATATGAATACAAGAAAAAAAAAAAGACCAACACACTTTAATACGGTACAATTAAAATATCAAGTAAACATTTTTTTTTAATTTCAAATATGAAATTAAACATCTTTTAAAGCTTACACATTCTTCTTCCTTTTTTCTGATACATCTTACACAGCCATGGCATCTTTGATTTTCAGGTTTCATGCTAAGCAATAATGAGGTCTATGGATAACCCAACCCTCATCCTCATTCAGAGTTATGAAGAGTCAGGTCTGAACAAATTTTTATTATATGGGCAGACTGACCCTAGTGGGACAAAGAGTCTTTTTTCTGTTGTTATTTATGGAAAACATAACTGGAAATTTCTATGAGGAGAGCAAATGTAGAATGATCCAAAAAGTACCTGCAGTAAAAAGCATTTTACCTCAAAGCCTTGTTAATATGAACATCAACAGACAAAACAAAAATAAATCTGAGTTCTCTTCTGTGTTGGGTTTGCCCTTGGCTGGGGGACAACTCACACACATCTGTTCAGTCAGTCATTCCCCACCCCGCCCCCCGGGGGAATAGAGGAGAGAATTAAAGGGGTAAAGAGAAAAAAAGGACTTGTGGGTTGAGATAAGAACAATTTAATAACTAAACTGCAATAATATTGAAAATAATACTATATACAAATATGCAAATGTACAAATGAGTGATACACAGTGATACTGCCCCCGTACCCCCCACCCAATGACCAAAGGCTCAGCCTGTTCCTGGCTAACGATCCCGGAGCGGGGAGAGTCCTGAAACCGCACTCACGGAATGGAGATAACAGTCCGAGTGCCCCAGACTGAGAGCTGACTGGGGTGGGGAAGGCCTTGGGAGAGCAACCACCTGGCGCGAGATGACCCAGAGCAAAAGAGATCCAGAACCAAAAAGGGACTATCTTCCAGAGGGTCCTCACCTATATACTGGGCATGATGTGTATCTTATGGAATAGATTATTGGCCACTTTGGGTCTCAGTCCTGAACCTAAGATCAAACCCTGGACTAGTAACTGGGGCTGTGCTTCCTCCCAGCTTCTCCTGTTTGCGGACAGCCAGAGAAGCTGAAAGACCTTGGCAGCCATGTAAACATCACTTTTTATCAGCTTTCTTCTGAGCACAAATCCAAAACACAGCCTCTCGCTAGCTATTATGAAGAAAGTTAACTCTGTCTCAGCTTAACCCAGGATATTTTCATAAGGAAAACTATATCAGATTTACTAGGGAGGATGGTTATGGGGACACTAAGTCAAAGAAATTCATGTTCTGTAAAGGTTTCTAGAATCAAAGAGGTAATGAAACCTATTTCTTGACATTTTGGTTTTGCAGAAATGAAAAATAAGTCATGATGATTAAAATCAGCAGAATGATAAGACACAGCATGGGAACTCCAGTCTCCTAAATTTAACTTGAGAGTATCACCTATTGGAGAAGTAGCCTGTATATTTCATGACGAACCACTCTAAGGGTAAGAGTACCTGCATATTTAAAAATGGCATTATGAGGTGCTTACACTCCCTATAACGAACCTTTCAAAAACAAATTTTCTCACCTAGTCTACTAGATTAACTCCATAAGCCACATAAATCAGGCATGTCAGATCAAGTAGGAATGTAAAAATCAGACTGTCTTCTTCCCTCATTAAAAGTTTATTATTATTACTAAATTCCTTTGGATTAAAAGAAGAAGAAATGTTCCCTTAGCAATTGCTTAGGCAGTCAAACAGTTAAAAACAAGGCAGGTCAGCAATACGTAACTGAATTAGGAAGATGGTGAATCCTGGAACTTCAATCAACTTAATGAAGTTTTTAATGAACTTATTTCTCCTGCCCAGGATAGTGCTAATGTTAAATACTTAGATAGAACTAAACATTATTTCCATTATAAAGAAAGAAAACATATTAAGCATACACATCAAAGTGAGAATCTTTGTACAAGTAGGAATCATATACTAAAACAGCAACTGACCTTTGCTTGTTCTTGCAATTCAACACCATGATATACATGCATGGGGGTCTGCTCTTATACCTTCTGTCCTACAGTGCAACAAATAGTCATTTGCTGGATCCATTGCCACATACTCTTCAGTTCCACCAAGAACAGTCTACATTGAAGCAGATAACAATATAATGACTTCCTACTTATTTGTAATTATTCAATAGTAATCCAGTTTTGTAGTTTGTGAAACATTGGGTAGGAAAGCATCATAAGGACTTGTTCTAAAAATAAACAAATAAGAATATAAGAAATCAGGAGACCAAGCCTTTTCTTCCTTTTTCTATTTCTTTTTCTCTTTCACTTTCATTTCTTTTTCTCTTTCACTTTCTTTTCTTTTTCTCTCTCTTCAATATGCATCTATATGAAAGAACTCAAGTCTTTTAATCTGAAGGAACCATACTCATATTTGTATTTATATTCATATTTGTGTTTATGTGCCATTACATATTCAAAATAGTGAATAAAATAGAATTTGTTTTGGTTTTAATATTATATAACATATATTATTTTCAAGTGGTCCATCCATTTACAGTATACATTTCTCATTTTAAGTGCTGATTTTGAGAATAATCTACTTTCACAAGATTTTCTTCTTTTCAGGAATGAAAGCAACATTACACACTTAATGAGACACTCAGTTCTGATGAAACCATTTGGTCTTAGCAAAACTGCAAAGGACAAGAACTTATTATTTTAACTCAACTGAAGATTTCAGTGAAGAATTTAAACCAGCACTATATGCAACCACCTCATGTACTTCACTCTTCAGGCAAAAGTGATTTCATACACACCAACTCACCATGGAACAAAAATATAGCATATTGGCACAGTTAATCCCATATTCAGCCAAACTAATGGCTCTAAAAACAACGATTGCCATTTGAGCTAAATAATAATTCTGTGTGCTCACTCTCTAACAACTAACTTTGCTTAGAAAAAATGTGTGTGGTAAAAAGATTGGATTTCAACCGCTTCTCTTTTATGTGCAAATAAGTCCTCATTAGGTTAGTTTTGTTGACTGACAGCACTTAATACCCACAACAGGTTTGTGCAGCCTCAGCTGAATGCTCTGTTGCTTTAATAATTAGTGAAGACAATACTGATAGGGAAAGTGTCTTTGCTATCCAAATGAAAAATAAAGCAATGTCCAACTGTACTCTTGTATAGATATGCTCTGCATAAGAGCAACTCTTAAAGTTTATAATAGGACATTCAGTCAGTCTTTACATCATTCTAAAAAATCAAACCCCACTGTCACAGCCCACATCCTTAATAGTGGATATTTAATATAATAAGCATCATTTATGATCTTAGGGCTGTACCAAGGTTAAAGAAAAAGCTGTTACTAGGTGTGCCATGGGGTGATCACCAGACCTCTGCATAAATCAGGTCATTCTTGCCTTCTCAGAGTTTTTTTTTTTTTTTTCGGGGGGGTGGTGTAGAATGGGTTATCTACTGAATTCAGTTTGAAGAAAACTCCCCACCTTGAAGACGTGTATTAACAAAGAGTAGTCAAAATCTTCTTTCACGGTTATTGTTTGGTTTGATTTTACATTAAACAGAGATTAAATTAAATCATATCGGTAATATAGTAACAGAAAATCCTGGCAGAGAGAGTTTTTGGTTAGTACTGGCAGTTATTTCCTTCACTAATTCTCAGATTAATGAATGCAATAATATATGAGTAGAATAATTTACTCTTTCCAAATTCCTAGTTATAATTTTACATAAAGTTCAGATATTCAGAATGAATACACCGTAGAATATTATCTCTTCCTAGGTTATTAGGAATTTTAAGCCTTGCCAGATGTCATTTGAAAGGTAATTTTCAATAAGGTCTTGGATTTAAGCTACAAATGTGTAGAAGTACCTTATTTTCTTCATATAGGTAAAATCTAAGGAAATGAACATGAGAAGATGAAAGCACAGGAACAGAAAATTTCCCCTGAGTTACACCAATAAAAGCTGGAAGAATTTATTTCTAAACTGCTGTAAGATAACACTGGCAAGCAGGATTTGAAACTGTTTTTCTACCATATTAATAGTTCACATATCCACTGATTTACTATTACAGAAGTAATACGATTTAAAATAATTGAATGTAACTCTTCCACATCTGAGTTGTAGTGTTAGCCACAGCTTTATAAGCTATATATGCTTAAGGGAATGACATTCTTCTCTTTACTGCTTTGTCAACAAAGACTTAAAATTCTGGTTAGGCTTCTGTTTCATTTAAATCTATTCCATCACTCATTTCAGTTAGTGTGTGGAATCTTATTAATATTTGTCCTTTGATTCTCCTTGTAACTGAGGAAGGACATCATAGGCCACGACGCTGAGACAGCATTTCTATCACTTAGCTACTGAGTATGGTGTTTACTCAGTTTGGTTATTCCTGGATTTGTCAAGAACATAGATCTGTTTCAGCTATCTCCACACAGGGGTTGCCACTACTATCTTTTCAAGAGAACACAAAACCCATAGAAGCAAAAGAATATGCCAATAAATAAAGTGTGTGAAGAACACAAAGAAATTAGTTGATTTTGCAGCATTTATTCTTGCAGTCTAAAAACCACCTGACTCATTTAGAGATCGGTCTGAGAAAAGTGATAAAATCCTATCTTCAGTTCCCAACTCCAGATAACTTAGAATTGGTGTAAATGTTATTTTAAATGTTGCCAAATAATTTAGAAATGTCTATAGAAATGATAACAACAGTAGCGATAGTAGTAGTAGCAGCAGTAAAACCAACCAGCAGTAACATTAAGAGCAGGTGCAAAACGTGATCAATGACTGTATATCAAAATAAGTTTTAGAGACAATTAAAGCTTTGGCTCTGTGGACCTCCTTCTATTTTCAAGAAGTAGTGTGCTTGGTTATGTTGAGTTATTTCCTCTGGTGTAGCAATACTTCTTGCTGACTACTAACTGCAAATCACAACAGTTCCACAGTATAGGTAATAAAAGTAAAATTAATACTAGTAATTAAAAGCAAGAGCTGCCTACATCCTTGATTTTTACTTTGTGATAAAGCATCTGCAGTTGACTTGAAAGATTAGGTCTGCAGCTGTCCATAGACATCTGGATAAGTCTTGTCTTCTGGTTTAGGCAGAGTTGAGATGCAGCTGATGGATATGAAGCGACAGGAAACTCCCAGAAAGTAAGGAGCTTGACTCCTAGCTCTCTCAAAAGGGCTACCTGGAAAAGGTAGTCTCTAAAGGAGCTTGAACTAACAGTAATTCATACCATCTTCCTTCATAGCTATCAAAGTTCAAGTTGTAAGTCACCCTCTACTTGTCAGAATTCCATGTTGAAGAGAAAATAAACTATTGGGATAACAATTATGCGATTAGAGAAGTTCTAGAGAGTCCTTGTGGAGGTACATGCTGAACCTTAAGCATACATAACTAATGTATCCCTAAATGTTATGAAATACTCATGTTAACAGAGCTTATACAGGCAACCGCTTTCTTAGTAGACCAATATGATTAAAAATTGCTAAGAAACACAAGCAAAAAATGTTAAGCCACACATGAAAACACCTGTACTTCAAAGGACAAATTTCTACAAAACTAAATCAACTTTCCATAGAGCATTTAATCCCTTCATTGGTATTTTATGCTGTAATGAGATAGGATTTATGTTCATAGATTCAGACAACAAAGTTGAGAAAATATGCTTGCTATGATGAGGAAAACCAGCTAAACCACAGACTTAGCCTGTGATTTAGAAATAAAGTTTCTCTCCTGGTAATTCTGTACTTTTGAACCCAAGCATTATTGGAAAGACAGTGTGAAATAGAGCTATTCTAGCATCGTAAGTAAAGAATTTCATAAAGGTAAAACTGATCAATAGATTTCAGAAATCAGTAAACTGATATCTCTAAAAGAAAAATTCTTCCTTTTGTTTTTCTTTATAAATTGCTTATATATTAATTCAGAAATTATTAATAAACATTTATCAAAAACTCATGTTCAGTTCAAATTCTAGAACAAAACAATCTTTTCCAAATTCTTCCATTTTGGTTTGTCTCTGAACTTCCTAATTCTGATCACTAGCATGTAAGGAGTAAGTTTGACTACCTGGGATATGTAACTCAATTTGGTATTCAAGTAAGTTTGGGTGGTAATTAACCTTTGAGATCACTAGTTACATGCAAAAGAAGTACAAAGATTTTTTACGTGTGCACCTAACACTATGTCACACCCTTTGTCAGACACTCCTAGAATCTGACAGGACAAGGTGTGTGTGTTGTGTACTTCTTGCAGTTCCTTGCGATGACAGAAGATTATTACTACTTCTCTCTGATTACACAGGAGAACACTTTAGCTCAGATCTAAAGGCAAAGTTTTCTACTCTCTGGAGTACTTCTTTTCCACAATATAGTTTTCTTGAAATTTCCACATTTTTCCATTAATTACAGATGACATTAGATGAAGGAGAGGTCAACAGAAATCTCTCAAAGAGCTTTTTCAGCCTTAGTATTGCATTGCTTAAGACAATTGACTTTGCAGTGTAGAACAATATAGAAATCTGGCAAACTTCATTCTTGAAGAACTGTTCTATGTGCACAGAAGTCAGAATTACACTTATAGCTTATTGTACATTTCAGTCTTTGAGATGTGCATTACACCATACCTTTGCCCACAGTGTGATATGTGCATTGTTCAACATCTTTTTCAGATTAATTGTAGGACAAAGAACAGATCCGCCATGAACTTCACTGGAAAAAACTGCAGTGATATTTAGAATGTAAATCTTAATGAGGGGTGAGTACACAAAATATTATCACTTTATAAATAAGTAGCAGACAAGCAGAAACCATACTAAAATCACTGAGACAACTTTAACTGCTGCTTGTGACAAAAATTGCTCAGATAATTTGAAAATGGCAAGGTGGTGTTGTTAATAAAAGAAAAAATTGATAAAAAAACTATGACAAAAAAACCCCTTCCTCCCTCCCCAAAAAAAATATTTCCTATATCCTAGTGCAAAATAAAAATTTAAGTTATAAGTTTTGGGACACTAAACCTATAATTTCGTACGTATGTTGATACCAGATGAAATCTTCATAGTGAGAAAAACAGTCTCACTAGTTTCTTTGTTCTTTTGTTTGCATGAAGATTATGTGCCTTTCTGTTACCTATATTTTTCACATTTATACAGTGAGCCTAAGTGTAAAAAAAGAAAAACTGTTCCGTTATTATAAAAGCATAGTCAGACACTGTTCAGTTCTCTTTTTTTTCCTATACTTCTGCATGACTTTAAGCATATCACTTTGTCTCAACTGTTCACTAACAAAAATATTGCGCTGCAATTTTGGGAAAAAGAATTATTAAATTTGAATAACAAGATGTATATAGTGCTAAAAGTAGACAGTCCCAGAACACAGTTCACATGAAGAAAAAAATGTTGTTTTCTATGTCATACAGATATTGAGGGACATTAAACAATGAATTGGTCTTTAGATGCTTAAGTACTAGTATATATATAGACCTGTTGCAACTCCTTTGACAAAAAAAAGGTTCAAATCTAAGATCACCTTCCAAGGACAATGTTACTGATTCTTTATTTCCTCTCCTATTTTTGTTAGCCTGGGGAACAGCAGTCAGGCAGTTTGTATGAAGGTGATAGTCTGATGTCCGTCAGGGAAGTGATTCAATCATTAGGTATCACCAATATATGTTATCCCCCTCTTGTCACGCCATCAAGTTCTACAACTGGGAGAACTACATCATACCTCTAAATTCTTACTCCCTGCAGGCATGCTCATGACCACAGTTCACAAAACCTTTCAGAAAATTATATATCTGTCTATAATCACTATCACTACTATCACTATCAAGTGAGAACTAAGTGTCAAGAACAGCCTACAAGAAGGACCCTAAGGAGGAGATGGTGAACTACAGGCCTGTCAGCCTGACCTTGGTACCGGGGAAGATTATGGAACAACTCATCTTGAGTGCGCTCATGTGGCATGTACAGGATAACCAGGGGATCAAACCCAGCCAGCATGGGTTCATGAAATAAAGGTCATGCTTGACCAGTCTGATCTCCTTCTATGACCGTGTACAGGATAACCAGGGGATCAAGCCCAGCCAGCATGG
>NW_010117466.1:0-724 GCF_000699245.1 Pterocles gutturalis
TATTTTAGTAGGACCAGTGCACACAGCCTTTTTGTAGAACCCCACTGCAGAAATTGTCTCTTTAATACGGGTGCAAAATTATTTGAGTCTGTTTCTGAAGATGCTGAAAAAGGTCTGTAAATCTATCAAAATTCACAGACATCTGTTTGCAAGAAGCCTTTAGCCTTCTGCATTTTTATCAAAGAGGTTACATTATTCTTTCTCCAGCCTGACACCTAGAAAATTCCATGTTGCACATAACACAGTTGTTAAGGCTAAATTTGAACTGGTTACTTAGAAATGAAACTTCCACTTCATCATATTTGCCAGAGACTACTATATAAATGAATGGAACAAAACTGATATAACCGTCAGCACATCAATGAATCCAAATCACCAGGAGACTTGAGCAACTCTGGAGAGTGACTGGATTGGCTGTAGATAACAGAAAATAAGGCAAAAATGAACTCATAAAGACTGAGGTTTCTCAGTCAGGAGCCAAGGCATTTTATCCCCCATCTTGCAATTTTGTCAATAACCATAAAACATAATTTTAAATTGGTACTTCAGCAGAGCTCAGCTGTAAATTACTTTTAATTGCTTTGTTTCCAAGCTTTAAAGCTTTTCCTTCCATGAGCTGTTAGGGTCTTGCGCTAAATAAATAAAAAGAAAAATACTCTGAGAAACATCTTAAGAAATTGTTGATTCACTACCAAAAAAAAATATATTTCTCTTCAAGACACAG
>NW_010117467.1:0-20988 GCF_000699245.1 Pterocles gutturalis
CTGAGAGGAGACCTTATCACTCTCTACACTACTAGGAGTGTGTAGTGAGGTGGGTGCTGGCCTCTTCTCTAAAGTAACAAGTGATAGGACAAGAGGAAGTGGCCTCAGGGTTGTGCCAGGGGAGGGTTAGGCTGGATATTAGGAAAAATTTCTTCCCCAAAAGGGTTGTCAAGCATTGAACAGGCAGGCTGCCCAGGGAAGTGGTGGACTCACCATCCCTGGAGGTGTTCAAGAAACGTGTAGATGTGGTGCTTAGGGATATGGTTTAGTGAGTTAGGTGGTGTGAGTTGACGGTTGGACTTGATGATCCTTGAGGTCTTTTCCATCCTTAATGATTCTATGATTCTATACTTGGTTTCTCATCAATATTTTCTTGTGTGCCGACCCTTCAGGCCTTCTCACCCTTCAGCTGCCTAGCTGGCCTTAGTGTCCATGAAAACTGACAGAGTCTCCATTTGTGTCAGCCTTCCCCAGTTTCCCTAGCAAGTTTGCTACCAGGTGTTTCAGAACTCCCATGGGTCTTTCCTTTCTTTGTATTTTTCACACCGTTTCCCGTGGAAGTAAGCCTTCTGGTTCCTCTGTGAGGCCTGTGTTTCTCCTGTCCCCCAGACAGTAATTAAAAAGTAATTAATGAGTAATTAATTAAAGTAATTATTTTCCATCAAAGATAATTACAGTCCTTAGTATTGTGGTAATTACAGGCTGGATACTGTAGCACACAGTGAAGAAAAGATGGGATAGGTTTATTTCTTGCATGGCCAGTGTGGAGGTAGCAGGCTGGCCACTCATCACAGGCAGCTCCAGGCTAACCACAGCATGTGAGGTTTCTTGTCTATTAAGCAGCGTTGGTAGGCAAAGAGCGAGCTATCGTTACTGCAGAGGTAAAGGTGATTGGAGATGTGGGCCTGTAGGAAAGGTTTGTCAGCTCTGATCTCTAGAGTTCAGCTCCTTCCCCCCTTCCATTTCTATGGAGAAATAGGTGATGAAAGATCAGAAAGTGCTTGCAGGAGATTCTTTCTTCTGAAAAACTGTGACATTAAACAGAGATACTTTAAGTTGTATTCAGCTTTTCTGTTTCCACAACTTGCTATAATCCCAGGAATGTTTTATTTTCAAATCTAACTTGTTCCTTTTTTTTTTTTTTTAATTTTTTTTTTTTTTTGCAGTTAAAGCCATGGCACTGAAACAAGTTTCCAGCAATAAATGCTTTGAGGGTTACCAGAAGGTGTTTGAACATGACAGGTAAACACTACAAAAGCAATGTAGATGTTTAACAAGGGGCAGTGAATCCCTGCTATCATTGCTGTCAGTGGTCCCAGTCTGCAGGAAAATAGTGTGTTCTCACTGATTTCCATATTTCAGTAAGGAATGCTGTCTGCTGCTTTGGATTGTTCTCGTATTTCTGTGTTAATGTTTAACATGCCTAGTATACTTAGTGCTGCAGGTCTGAGGCGGGAAGACAGTATTTTTATCTTTGAAAATGAAGCTCTGTTACTTTGGGTTGTCCCGTTTGCAGCACAGAGAACTGCCATGTGTGCAAAATTCCTTTCACTCTACTGGATACTTCACTTCTGTGTGAAAGTGCTGTGAGCAGACACGGGCAGGGAGATAGATTCTTGTTTGATGAAGGTGAACAGAAAAACATTTGGTTTTTTTTAATTTCAGATTTTAAAAAAATCATTAGTTATGCTTAGATGAGCTTTTATTGACAATTTTAGGCTTTAGGATTGGGCTGTCGGTTAGTCTGTAGACTTAGCAGATTGGTAACCTCTCTTGCTCAGACATGCTGTGCAGTGTATGTTCTGCAAGCCATATGGATGTGTTCTTCAGTAAAAATTACTTTCCAACTTAATAGATAAAGTTCAAGTTAAATATTGCTGGGGCTCAAAATTCAATTTTCAAACTCTTCCCAGTTAACAGCACTGTGAAAATGTGGCTTATTTGTAAGTTTTAAGTGTATTCAGAACAAGGTAGGAAGGTTAGCTGTTGTCAGGAGGCTAAGGTTGAGTTTTAAAATTGCTTTTCACTTTATTTAGCTTAGTTGTTATAATTCACTGACCAACTGTTTGAACAAAATACATTGATTCAGCTTTTTTTTTTAATGTTAGTGACTTTATTAATTAAGTAGTGGTGAAAACAAGGAGTATTTTATTTATACAGTGCAGAGCTAAAATGCAAAATGAAATTTGGAATCTACTTGCCTCCAAAAGCAGAAACCGGAAAGTGTCCTGTGCTGTATTGGCTCTCGGGTAAGTAACATGAATTTTAGTAACTTAAAAAAGATAGTCCAAAGCATGTTTAAGCTACTGTGCTAGAGTTGCTGAAAACCTGGTGTAGAGGTGCTACAGTGGCAGCTCTTGCATTCTACACAAGATGGTCTTCTGGAACATGCATTTACTTTGAGTGTATTTTGATAAAGTTGGATGCAGCCAGCCTCAGGAGGTAGCCTACCCAATTGTTTTCTGAAATGCTAGGTGTTCAAAATGTTCTACCCTTTTGTTCTAAAATGTACATACTTTTTGTTCTAAAACATATATTTAAAGATTCTCCTGAAAGGCCTTCACATTTGGGACACCTCCTGCTTTCCTTGTCTATGACAGACTGCTTCTGCTAACAGGATAGTGGGCAAAATATAGCCCATGGGAGCCAGCAAATTTGTCCTCTGGACCCCACCTTATTTTGAGTGCAGTTTTGCAGGGAGCAACTAGTGAGCTGTGTAAGAGAGGTGCTGTTAGGTTCTTTGGTGCAAGCACATCGAGTGAGGTAACCCTGTGGGCTTAGAAAGGGCCAGGGGCTGAAGAGGGTTGTGTGGCAAGAGTGAAGTTGTCTCATCCACAGCATTGTTTCTTCATCTCTCCAGCTCCTGTGGTGTCCTGTCCAGCTGCTGTCTTGCTGTATGGACAAACATGTGCTCCCAGTTATCGTGGCTTTGTTCCTGTGCCCTGTTCCTGTCATCTCCCACTGAGCTGGGTCATGCACTGAAAGTGCATGACTAAAGTTAAGGCGTTGCTTTCAAAATGGTCAGATTTATGTTGGTGGTGGCTCCACGATTAATGAATTAGATCTTTTTTTTCCATTATTCAAAGTGAAAAGCAGAAGTTGTGTCTGTTCTGTAATTTTAGGAGTTGCTGTATTGACACTTGGGTTTAGAAACTTGGAGAATTGACTGGTATTGTGGAGACTTTATTCCTTGTATGTATTCATTTCGTAGAATAGCTTAGGCCTGATTTGTAGAACAACAGTGGACTGTGTAAAAATGTTTACCCTTGAAATTGGAAGCATCAAAATTGTCTGAAGAGCTCAGAGTCATGCAGCACGTTTATTTTTTTCTATTTAAACCATGCTGTCTTGGCTAACATATCAGTAGAATTAGGTTATTTGGAACTTGTCCTCAGAGAAAACTAGACTCATTAACCCCTCTTAAATGGCACACTGAAGAAAAATTGAAATACTGGTGTGTAATCTTATTTCTTTGTAATCAGACTTCAGTTGGGCGTATGGCAGTACAAACGACACAGATTGCTGCGGGTTTTGGAGTGAGAGTGCTTACAGGCCTTTATCCTGTTAAAGGATGTAGGATTTGTCAGACCATGTGTATAATTCTGTAGTGCAGACAGCTAAAGGGGCAGTAGAGAGAAAAATATAGTTGTAGGGTTAGATGTCAGAAGTTAACAATGTTAACCTTAGCAACAGTGTCTGTAGTCAGTGGTTTTAAATACACAGTACTTGATGAAACTGTGTCTGCCACACGAACAGGCACTCAATGGGGTGAAGGGTATGTATTGACCTGGTTTTGATCAAATGCTAGTGGGACTTGATGTGAAAGTGCAACTGTCTCTGTTTCTGTGGGTGATAAAGTATTGTTGAACCTAGTGAAAAGACTTTTCCGTATTTATGGAAATAGGAATTGCTCTTATTTTTCAAAACTTTTTCTGTCAAAAAGGTTTTTGAAAACGGTATGCTGTGAGCAATGTGTAACCGATGATACTTTTATTTCTCTAGGGTTAACTTGCACAGAACAGAATTTTATAACGAAATCTGGTTTTCATCAAGCTGCAGCTGAGCATGGCCTTATTGTAGTCGCGCCAGACACGAGCCCACGTAAGTTTTGACAAGAGACATGATAACAGTAGTTACACTGAAGTGCACTGTCTTTACCCTCAAACAATGGAGTGCTGCAGTTTGTTACAAAGTGTGTTGCCCACCTGAGTCAGAGTATGACATCACCTCTGTTTCTGGCATTGTTTGCTAGATTATGTTGTCTGTATTTTTAATAACATGGCAGTGACAATTTGACATTTGAAACTTTTATTGTCATGGCACTAAAACTAGAACAAAGGGGCCACTGAGTTCAGTGTGAAGGAGAGGGAAGGAAAACAAGAGGCATGTGTTATCAGAGACACTTGCCTGCACTTTGTATCTTGCTCAGACTTAAAAAAATCTGCAGAACTGTGTTGTCATGCAAAGATCTAATGTTTACTCTTTATTGTGTTCTGTCTTCTAAAGCCTATCAAATACATGTCTCCAGAGGATTCCAATACTTAGAAAAGCAAACCAGAAATCCTTCCCTCCTGCAGCTGCAGTAGACTGCTGATGAATGGCTTTCTTAAATGATGTGCTGTTATTTAAATAAGGCTGAGCTTATGTGTAGTATGGGAAACCTGGAAACGGTGGTTTTGCAGTTACTGGAAATACAGTCTTTTGGGGATTCAGTGTACTATGTTTAGTAGTTGCTGGATTCTGCTAGTCTCATGAGTGCTGTACACAAAGGTGTCAGTGTTCTAATATTTCCCAAGCTTTAGTGGGTCAGATCTGAACACAAGTAGTACAGGAATGAAGTGACGGTCTTTCCAGAAAATATTTTTCACATCTAGGTTTTGAAATTGTGTCAGGTCACAGAACAGAAATGCATGTTTCTAATGAAGAAGAGGGACAGAAGCGCAGAACTTGTGTATTAATGAACTTTACACTTCATTGTTTCTATTTGCTGCAGACTAGCAGTGGGCAACTAGCCTTTGCGTTATTCACATTAGGTAATTATACTGGGACTCATGTTTAGTGTTGTCTGTGTAAGTTGTTGTTTCTTTTAAAACCATCTTTGCATGTTCTCCCTTGCCTTTTAGTCCAGTAACTGATGAGGATTGCTCTGCTATTTAGATGAATTTCAGTATGTGTTTCATATTATACTCTTAGACCCCAATTGTTCTTAAATCTCTTTGAGTTGTCTGGAGAAACAAGTGAAGAGCAGCTGAAATGTAATCACAAATTAAGAGATCTGAGCATATGTAATTTTTTTTTTTAAAAGCATATGTGCTTTTTAACTGTCGTTACGACTACATGACAATTACCTTCCATGAGCTAGGAGATGTATCTGGATGGGGAAAAAGACTGCATGAAACACCTGTCATTACAGACCCTCTGTCAACCCCTGATAGACTTTACGTTTCCTTCTTCATATGGGTTTGCTTTTCCAGACAGGTGTGCTGAGCAGTATTTTGCAGGTTCCTTTTCATATTTCTTTTTTCAAGGCTTCCCTTACGTTTCTTTTAGCAGAATCAGTGTTGCCTTCATTGCCTGTCAGAACTTCCTGAGTTTTTGTCTGTCTCTGAGGGACCAAAGATAGACTTTTATATCCCACATGTTGTGTAAGCACCCCCAGTCCCTCTGACTGCTGGACTGTTAAGTTACAAAATCACACAGTGTTCAAGGGCACGTCACTGGAGCAAACTCAACTTTGATCATTGTAAAAATCTGATTTCACACTGTGACAGTGGCAGGTATCTCTGCACGAATTGTCAGTGACTGTCAAATTACACGTGGGTTTGCAGTGTAATCTGACAGTGTTCAAAGCCCATGTAATTTTGGATTGCAGAAACTAGGAACATTTTGGAGAAAGAGAGGCCATTATTTCCTGTCACATATACCTTGAAATATTACATTCTGTTCTGCAAACCAGGCTGGTAAATCACAGGCTAATCAAAGGGAGAGCAAGAGAGGACTGGATGTCATGTATTGACTTTCAAGGAAACATCTGCAAATTTAGTTTGAAAGCGTAGCCTTGGAAAAGAAGATACAACCGAGCAGTTATTCAAAGAAGAAATTACTTAAGTTTTATGGGGAGTTATAGGTGGGAGCGATGAAATGAATTGCATAAAAAGTAGAGTTGTATACCTAAAAAATGATAGGAACAGTAAGTTTTATTATGCCCTCAAATCTTAAAAAAGGAGGTGCAGCAGACATTATTTGAAGCACATAAACTGGTCTGGACACACCATTTGGTGATATATGGTTCTGGCCTTCCAGGGGAAAGAAAATTTTCTACAGTTTCTGTTTCTTGCATAGTTTCTTGTACTTGATAGGATGAGATCTAATAACTGAAATAAGCTGATGGCACCAATTAACAAGTGCCAACTTTTGGATAAGTCCCTGGATAAGTTGGATGAAGCTTTACAGAATTAGTTTAGGAAAGATCTGTGTTACGTTTATTTATGAAGGGACACTGAAACAAGTTGGAAGTTGGGTATGTCTGTAGGTAATAGGTAAGTGGCATTTGAAAGCATTGTTGAAATAACATGTGAAAACACTGTACTAATGGATGAAAACCTGAATTATCTTATAGTTGGAAGGGTAGAGACATACTGATTGAGAAACTTGTGTCACGAGTCTCTCATTTGTGTGGTAGGTTCTGCAGTTCTGAGTATCTAGTAAAGGAAAGACAGTAACTATACAGAGAATTTTCATGGTAGGTGGCTGCAATATTGAAGGAGAAGATGAAAGCTGGGATTTTGGCACCGGTGCTGGTTTTTATGTTGATGCCACTGAAGATCCTTGGAAAACAAACTATAGGATGTATTCCTACATAAAGGATGAGGTAACTTTGCTGCGGGGTTCTCCTGGAAGGGGTACAGTTCAGTCATATTCTTTGTTCCTAGCATCAAAGCTTGCTTGATAGCCTGTGGATGGTTGGTTGTTTTCTCGCTCTCCTCTTTTATAAAAATGGTTTATTATTTCTTTTTTAATCCTTGGTTATCTCAGTGATTTGATTTACCCAGTTGTTAAGCCCCTTCCTTCTGGAACAGTTGCTGTGGTAGCACTGAGGAGGGAGAAAACTTCAGCACAGAGGTGATAACACCTGACTGGGCCTGAGCAGTAACTCCCTGAGTCTGCTTTCCTGCCAGAGATGCCACAGGGTTGGCCTACACTTCTAATCTTGATTTATTAGTTGTGCAATCTGCTTTGCTGCTTTTTGGAGCAACCTGCCGCGTTTCACTGTATTTCAGTTGTATTGCTCATTTAGGCTGCTTTCACTGTCTGTCTTGGGAGGGTGGGGTGGTGGTTTGGTTTTTTGGGGGGGTTTTTTGTGGTTTTTGTTTGGTTTGTTTTGGTTTTTTCCTTTAACTGGGTGTAAAAGGAAATCCTTGAAATATATATTAGAAAGGTGAGTGTCCAATTTGCCATTCTGGTCACCCACAGGATCACATATTTATGTATCTATTAAGATAAGACTATGTTAATTAGGAAATTCCCACATCTTGTGTTACAGGGTTATGATAGGTTTATATAGAGATACTTTGAGTTAATTATTATCAGATTAATTGTTTCCTTTTGGTTTTACAGTCCTGTTCAGATTGCTTTCAGGCCGTGACTTCAAATGTCAGGCTAGAACCAAAGATGTGGCTTTAGTTTCAGTGGCTTCCTGGCATTAAAACAGACTAGTTGATGGTGTACTTTTGTCTAAACATACTCAAGTGGCTTTAATGTTTTTATTCCACTGTTGTTCCTTTACAGCTGCCTAAACTAATAAATGCCAATTTTCCAACTGACCCTGGACGGATGTCTATTTTTGGGCATTCCATGGGAGGTCATGGAGCTCTTATTCTTGCTCTGAAGAATCCTGGAAAGTACAAAGTAAGATATAATACAGCTTATGTCAGGTATCCTAAGGCTTATTCAGATTTGTGTAGAAGTGAAGAAAGAAAACATAATACCAATTTCTGTTATAGCATTAAATATATGATTAACTTCATTTGTAGCAGTTCACTAACAGCTAGTTTAAGAATATAGAGATTGCCAGAAACACCACTGTGGAATGTAACTATCAGTGAAATTTTAAAAAATCTGCAAATTTTAGAAGTTAAGAAAAGTTGAGTTTCTTTTGAATGACGCTACAGCTCTTTGAAACCAATTGTTTTATTTAAATCAAAACAGGGTCCTTCTAGCTCTGCAGTTGTGTGATTTGCTGTATCTTTTCAAATCTTCTCCATTTTGGAGCTTTTATTACCAGCAAACATTTTTGTCACAGTTATATGTGTGCTGGCTTAGAATTTACTGCGGGGTTCATTAACTCCAACTGATGCAAAGTGTGACTGTAAGAACCTGAACCTCACATGGAATAGTATCTAGAGGATATTTCCCCCCACCACCTCCTCATCCGTTCTCCCTGAGATTTGCATGTCAGCTTTCCTAAATATTGATTTTTGGAGTATTTGAGGTATCTGAAGTTGTGTTCATTTGTATTTTACATGAAGCTAAATCAAACATGCTGGAACTGATTTGCCTTTCTTTTACACTCATGAGACTTGAGAGAAATTTTGTTGTTCTCTCTGGAGGTATGCTTGTGTAAAATGCATTTCTGAGGGGGAATTGGCCACTGGTGTCTGAGAGATGAGGAGCTCTGCCTTTGTGGATCAGTCCTTTCAAGGGCTGTCTTAGACCTGCACTTTGTGGTCAGCTGCTGCAAAAGTGGAACTGCATTTTTGAAAATAGCATAACATTTGCTCAGTGTCATTAGTTTGGCATTGTAAGAGATGAATGTAAGATAAAGCTTTATTTTTATCTCTCCTTTTAATCTTTTGGAGACAGTAGTTCAGAAATTTCCATTTTCGTTGTTGGCACTTAACTGTTAATTGTATTATTTAAAAGAAATAAACATTTAATTGAAAATACCAAAATGTGGGAGAACTGGCAGTGTCTCATAGAATCATACTGGTTTGTTGCTATTCCTTGCAAGATGTGAGAGTGGAAATATAGATGTCCCAGGGCCAAATCCAAAAAAAAGAATGTAAGAATTGGGCTTGATTTTCTGACACCAGTAGCTGGAGTTTTGTGATCTGAAATGCACTTTTCTTCACCCCTTACCCTGGAGGTCCCTACATTAGTGAGACACTGTTGCATGCCTAGACTGGCTGAGCAGCCCCACGCCTCAGGCTTTTATTATGCTCTGACGAAATCCAGGCGGAGGTGAAATGGTCCCATGCTCTGACCATGCTGACCCAACAGTAGACTTGAGATCATTCTCTCCTCCTTAAGGGAATTCAAGCCAAAAGCTCCCAACAAGGAAAGGAACAGGGCATCTAGTCCTGCAAAAACAAAAGGAAAACTGTGGGGCTAGAAAGAACAAATAAGAGGGTAGTAGTATAATGGTTAGGGCACCTAGCTGGGAGGGCTGAGGGACTCCTGGGTTCTGGCACCAACTTCAAAACAATTTTTGAAAAGCCTTTTTGTTTGCTTGTTAGTTATCTGAAATAACTTTTCTGAATTCATACTTTTTTTTCATATTTTCTTTCTGAACAGTCTGTATCGGCATTTGCTCCTATCTGCAACCCAATGCAGTGTCAGTGGGGGAAGAAAGCCCTTGGTGGATATCTGGGATCGGATGCAAGCAAATGGGAGGTATGTGTTCCAGCTGCAGTCCTTTAATAACACACAAAAGAGTTATCTGTAAATATATCACAGCAGGAGTCTGGAACAAAACTCTGGGATGCCCCTGAGCTGATACTGCTGTTTTACTACACCCTTAATTGTGGATAAGTGTTGTGTGTTTCTGGTGGGTATGACTTGCTGTTGCCTGGTGGTGCTTATAACAAATGACATAGAAGGCTCTCATCAAATGGACTAAATTGCTCCCTGTTTTATGAAGATCTTACAATCTGGGCTAAGAAGAATTACGAGCACTCTGAGACTTTCTCTAATGCATGAAAGCAGTGAGCAGTTTAAAAGAGAGTTAGGCTATGGCCTCAAAAACTCGGTTTTCAATATACAAAACAGATGTTTTTTGTAGTAGCCTGAAAAGAGACTGCATCAAACTGTTCAGAGACTTATGAGTCTCATGGCATCTGCAGGGACAGCCTGTTGGAGGCAGCTACAAGAGGAGCCTGTTGGATACCTGGAAATTGGTACCCCATAGAACAGGATTAAATCAAAGTTAGGTTTTAGCTCCAGGGCCCTAATTTTGAAATAAAAGTAGTTCTGTATGAATGGCTAAGATAAAAAAAAAAATTGTGTGCATGTTGCTGCATTATTTGGGCAGTCCTTTAGTATTTTTAATCTCAGCATAAACATTACACTGCATTTCTAGAATTAAGCTAGAAAGGATCATCATGACCAGGTACTCTGGTTTTGTCGTAAATAAACACAAGCTGCTGTTAAATCCCTTGCAAATTGGATCAAAATATCTCTTAGGGAGACATGCAGGTCTGAATAAAACATTACAAGAATGGAGAGCGCTAGCTGCTTTCCCAGTTGTTAACAGAGTAGTTTGTATATTTAGAAATCATGAGTTAAACTTGCTTACACGTAACATAATGAATTTATTTTGGGAAAAAAAAAAGTTTTCTGGCCCCTTAACTTGCTTTGGAACTCTTCTGCAAACCCAGTCCAGTAGATCAACAGCAAGCATCAGGAAGAGACTTAGACCTCCCTTTGGCACAGATATACAATGTCTGATCTCTGTATTTCTGCTTAAAAATGCCATGTGGATATGTGCAAGGATCATTCTATACCATGGCCAGAGTGCTTGGCTGAGTCCAAGCTCCCATTTCCATTGCAGTGTCATTTCTGGGTCTAGTGGCATCCCGGAAGCATGGCTTTGATGTCTTGGTGTAGGACTTTGCATTCTGCTCCCTGCTGGTGATCAGTCTTCTCCACTCCTTTAAACACTTCTCTTTTTAAGGGATTTTTCTTTTTTTTTTGAGCATGTGCCAAGCACAGGAGGCCATGGGAAAGATGTTCCCTATTCACAATTACATTTTGATACATGTACATTACTAGTCTTTAATTTATGCTGTGTGTGTACCGCGTTTGTTTCTCAGTTGTATGAGGTTTTCTTGGTCAGATTCTCATGGTAATCTTCAGGTTAAATGCCTTCTGTGAGCACAGTTGTGTTACGCTGGTGTTCTGACCTTTAGCTGCCAAAACAGTTACATCAAGATACCAAGTTATTTCAGAAGTTTCTGGGCAAGTGTGTGAATCAATACTAGATTATATTGCTGTTCTTTGATTCTGTATGAATTTAGCCCTGGGGTGGATGTTCTGTTTGGTCAAACTGCCAGCTTGGTTATGACTTAGATCATACTATTTGCCCTTTTTAAAACATGGGTGTTAACATTTCAGTTGTCTGTAGTTTCCCCAGTTTTTCGCTCATCCAACGTGTAATTTGGTATCCTGATCAGTACACCCAGTACTCTACATCTCTATATGTGCTGTTCTTGTCTTGCAGTTGGCAAATTTGACCCAGTCTAGTGTACGTAACTGAATGTTGTTTCTCTTTTATTTCTGCAGGCATATGATGCCACACAACTTGTGAGGTCCTATCCAGACTCTAACCTGGACATCCTGATTGACCAAGGCAAAGATGACCAGTTCCTATCAGCGGGCCAGTTATTACCTGATAACTTCATTGCTGCCTGCACAGAGCGGAAAATCCCAGTAGTCTTTAGACTGCAGCAGGCAAGTTGCTTCTGCAGTCCTGGATTGTTGGGTTGTTACTTTGTGATTTTGGGGTCTCTGTGGGAGGTAGTGAAGAGGGTGTCTCTTAATGGGGCATGCTCTCACTTTCCTGTGAGTCTGTCCCTGTCCAAGTTAGGAAGAGGGTGAGAAGTGACCTTACAGCAGCCCTCCACTACTTAAAGGGGTCCTACAGGAGAGATGGGGAGGCACTCTTGATCAGGGAGTGTAGTGATAGGATGAGGGGTAATGGTTTTAAGCTGAAAGAGGGTAGATTTAGATTAGATATTAGGAAGAAATTTTTCACTGTGAGGGTGGTGAGGCACTGGAACAGGTTGCCCAGGGAAGCTGTGGATGCCCCATCCCTGGAGGTGTTCAAGGCCAGGCTGGATGAGGCTTTGAGCAACCTGGTCTAGTGGAGGGTGTCCTTGCCCATGGCAGGGGGGTTGGAACTTGATGATCTTTAGTGTCCTTTCCAACCCAAACCATTCTATGATTCTATGCTTATCCTTAACATCAGCCATCATGGAGTGCAATATCCGTCAGAGTCAGCTGCATTTCACCACTGGGTGGGGTCATGACTTTAGGTTCAACAAGTGGATCCCTTGGTGGTAACTCAAGCTACCAGTGGTTGGATGCAGAAGCAGCATTAATGATTTTTAATAAGTATCACAGTCACTGTACAAGCAAAGTGACAGATGTACTTTTGCTGAGTACCTTATCTGTACTGTGGGTATTGTGTTTAGCATAAAACTTTGTGATTTAGTTTGTATGTGTTTGTGTAAAACAGGAAAGGTGTGGAACTGCTTGAAATCTTAGATTCATTTAAAGACCCAGGTGGAAGGATTGCTCTTCCCTGTAGCGCAGTGACCCAGAGCAGCACTGTCCTCAGAGCAGTGGAACTTTTGTAAGCAACTGACAACTTCACGCCAGACCCAGTGAGGTGCCCACCTGTGGATTAAGAAGGATTGTCCTCTCTGATTTATCATAAATTCTGCACAAAAAGATGTAGTTAGTGCTGACAAAGTGGGGTAGTTCCAAGGTTTACATGTAATTTTAGCATAGTGCTGCAGCAGTCGGACCTGGGTCGTGTTCTCCTTATACCCTATGTTTTACTGGTAGGACAATGCCAGTGAGGGGAACCGTTCTCTCAAATTCCATCTTGCTCTGCAGCTGACACTTGCTGTTACCCATCTCTAACTTACGTGCCCAGATTGGGCTGGTTAAGGTATTTTCTGTTTGTTTAGCTTCCTAGTGTTCATATATAATTAACCTGTTAGTTAGGTATCCTTTACAGTTTTTATATATAATACAGGCATTTTAGATTTCTTAAAATAGATCAAATGAGAAGAGTCATTAACTTTCCTAGAAGAGAGCTTAGCGTGATTGCTTTATCATTAAGTCTATATATTTGCTGATTTCTTTGTTGTTGTTCTTTCCTAGGGTTATGATCACAGCTATTTTTTCATTGCTACATTTATTAATGACCACATCAAACACCATGCAAAATACCTCAATGCTTGAACCATTTGGATGGGAGCATCATCTGTCCAGTATGAATCAAGGTGTAGAGGTGAACTAAACAAAAATCATTTGCTGAAGTAGTGTCTGTAAAATGGACCTCTTCTGATTGTACTGTTAAGAAAAATAAAAGTCCCAGTTAATTTGATGTGTGTGCTTTGAAGTGAGTATTTTGAATGCTCTTGCATGCCTCAGAAACCCTCTCAACACCATGAAGGTGCATGTTGCATTTTAGGTCAAAATGAAAACTAGCAGAGTTGTTTGTTTCAGACCCTGAATGTGGGTATGTACTTGGGACCTCAGGATGGTTTCTAGTGCAACTCTGCAGAGACTATGACAAACGGCAGCATGCCTCTTCAGCTAATGAAATACCAGGGTTCACTTCATCACTTAATGCTGAAGGAAGTCGTTAGTGGCACAACTGATTGAGTTGCTTAATTAATCTGAAGTGGTTGGTGTGTTTTTCCTTGGCCTAAATATATTTCAAGGACAAAGTCTGGTGGAGAATACAGACATAAGCTTGCCATGCAGAGTGCTTCACTGTCCTGTGCATTATTAACAGCAAAGAAATAATCTGAAGAGTATTTTGTGGATGATACTTAAATAAAAGATCTCTTAAAAACCACGTGAAGGAAGCAGTCTCTAGCAAAGGACGGGGTGTTTTTCTCCACTTGCTGTTGATTGTTCCTGAGTGTGAGAGGCTTATGCTGTGTTTCTGGGTTTCTTAACTTAATAGGACTGAGAGGAACTGATAAATACATCTGAAAAAAACAATCCCTATCTGTAAATGATCTGATAACTCATTGTTGAAAACAAGCATGCTTATTTTACAGAAGATCGTAGAATTTATGCCTGATGGTTGTAGATCTAAAATAGTTCCCAGTGGTATCATTCTGCCAGCTACCTTGTGAGGGGCAAGAACACAGATGGTTCCAGGGAGCTCTTTGTCTTACGTTCAAGCAATCACTTGTAAACTCTGCTTTCCCATGGTTCAGCTGAACCTGCATCATTGCTCAAACCTTGACTTGCTCTTGCCAGAGGAAATATTAGGGTTTGTTTTTGTAAGTGATGCTGAAGGCTCTCCTGCTTCTCTGGCCCCTGCTAGATTCTAGGTAGCAGGGAGGCTGATGCTGGGAACTTACATTTCCATCATTGCTGGTGACAGGCTTAAATTATGTATTGACTCTTATCAATCTTGCATCTACCTATTTCTGAAGCAAGCTTAGAAGGCTGGGCAGATACAACTGTGTGCAGTGCAAGAGTTCTCTGAAATGCTGAATGCAAGTTTTCCACACGGCGTGGATTTACAACAGCCGCTTACTTCTCCTTTCTTCAGGCAGGACACTGACATAAAAATTTTTAGCACTTGTGACTTAACATTTAGATTTTTTCTGCTCCCACAACAGCAAAATTGGCTCAAAAGCTTGTTCAGTATGTGGCAGCTTCTTCCCGTTGTTTCCCTCCCCCAGCAACTGGGCAACTGCTCTGCCGTAGACAGCAAATTAATTACTGGGCAGTAATTCTAACACTGGACTGGAGAGAAGCGTGCTGTGCTTGTACCACAGCCTTGGGCCAAGTACTACGAGCAGATTATCAGGGGAGTCAGGGTGTTCAGCTTGGTGCAGGTACTTCTAATGATAAATGTTTCCATTTGTTATCTGTCAAAGCTAAGATTTTTTGCCTAATGCATTCTGATAATTGTGTTTAAGGGAAAGGGGCATGCCATGGTTTTTTTTTCATTCCTTAACAGAATTGTGTGCACCTGCATGTTAGAATAGATTAAAAAGCAGGTTTAACCCTGTAATTTACTGTAAGTGCTTTTAAACCCCCATTTTAAAGCTGCTGGGTTAATGATAGGAAACAGCTTGCCCTCCTTCATACTTGATAACTTTATATGGGATAATTCTAGGTTTCCCATTACACTGTACATAGGGGCGGGGAGCTTTATTTCCTATATGCTTAATTTACAGCCCAGCAGGAGATCAGTTACCTTATCAGCTTCCCACACAATTGTCCAGCTACGATTTTAGAGCTGAATACCTGTCATATTTTCCACTTGGCACTCCCAATAATTGACTGCCCTCCTGCACTGTTTGCTCTCTTGATAAAACTACGCATTTACATGCACTGCTGCCTTCCTCCTCGAGAATGACTTCCAGCTGCCTCGCTGGTGAACAGCAACAGATTCCGGTAAGCATCTGACAGGCTTTATAGAAACTGCCCAGAGTTCTTATAAAACTGGTGCTGGAGGGCTGACAAGGTTGGCAGTGAAGGGGCCCTTGAACTGACCTTGGCCCCAGGCTGCAAGTCCAGGACAGTGCAAACCCATGAGATGGCTTGGGGCACTTGAATCAGTTGTGCAAATGGCTACAGCCACCAAATGCCTCTGCACCATCTTGATGAGAATTGTGTGAGGCTCTCAGATCTCTATTGCTGGCAATGCTCAAACTTCAGCTAGACGTGACCCTCAGCTGCCTGCTTGTTAAACAGGCTCTGCTCTGGGCGACTGCCCCGGAACAACTCCTGCCTAAATTATCCTAACGCAGCAATCGGTCTGTCCTGCCTTTGTATCGCAACAGCTACAAAGGCACTCAAGCTTCCTTGGCAATCAGAAGCAGGATCTCCCCAGTAGATTATTGTAGAAAGATCCTCTCCACTATCAGAAGTGAACAAATACAGCCACACAATCAGCTGGCAAAGGTAAATATGACTCATGAGAGAAATGAGAAAACAGCAGAATCTGTACTTAAATTACTTCAGAAACCTGCATGGGAAAGAGACAGCTGTATACTATGACCTACAAGCAGTAGTTCCTGCTTCTGGAGAGACAGGAGAAGGGCAAAGCAGCTTCAGAAAGGTCAGAAAGCACTACTGCATTAGTGCTGGGGTTCCCTAGGATAAATAAATCATCAGTGTCGTTTGCTAAAGCAAAAGCCTGCAGAGTAACCTCTGCATTGCAGAAGGAGGGCAGGGAGGAAAAATGCTGCACTGTGCAGAGAAGCAGGAAGCAGTCAAAAGAATGGCTGTCAGATAGCAATGTGAGCAGGAGCAAACTGAACGTGGAGTTTCCCTTCTCCCTAAGCTGAGCCCACTGCCCGGAAGCAGCGGGCTGTTAATTCAGCTGCTGCTGCTCCTTTAATGACCAGCAGCAGATCTTAAGCAACAAGAGCAGCAAAGCTGCAGGAAACTCATTTGCAGAAACTGACACCAAACTGACAACTCAACAGTTACCAGCTGGATCCTGTTCCTGGTTTAGCTGCAAAATTTCTTCGTCAGCATCACATCATCATCCTCTCCCTCCCCAACCCCTCATCCATCATTCCCAGTGTTCAGCTCTCCAAACACCATCTCTTCTTACAGGAAACTGTCAGTCCCATGGGCAGTCATTAAAAGATTTCTAGAAATAATATAGTTTAATTGTAACTACAGTAAAGATCTTCTATATATATTATGTTCACTGATGAGGGTATGATAGATTAGCCATGCATGTTTTATTGCACATATAAATATTGTACAAAGATTCTCTTTTTAGGCGTACAGGTTAAGACTGCATAAAAAAGCTGTATTACAAAATACTTAGAGCTATTTATTTACAGCCAACTTCAAGCAAATTGTGACAGACACTATGAGGAGAAAAATGAAATTTTAATTATGAAAAAACAAGATTTGTCAAAATAATAATTACAAAGCTTCATGTTGCCATATATATATTGTAAAAAAATACTCAGGAAACCTGCATTTTATCCCTCAGGATGCAGAAATCAATATTCCTATTTTTATACTCAATCTTTGAATGTTTTTAAAATTTGATAAACTCTGACTTGAAAACTCTTCTTTACATTGCTCGTGCTTTTTGACAAAACATATTTGTGCAGCTCTGTAAAATATTAAAATACATTTTAATTTAGTGTTAAAGTGCACAGTACATTTTATAGGAAAGCACAGACTAGCTGCCAATCAAAATTATAATTTAAGTCGATGTTCCCTCTACAAAATAAACGCTCTTGCTTTGGTTGAAGTAACTGGATATTCCATGCATACTGTATGTCTCATTGTCTGCAAGTCCACTTTCTTCCTCGTAACACCTTGCTGTCAATCCATACCAGCACATTGGCAATTTGTGGTATTACAAGGCATAGTCTGCATTCAAAATACTGTATTAGCCACTCATCTGCTTTTGGAATACCGGTGGTTTTAAATTCAGTGTCTGAACGTGCGTGTAACTTTGCCGGGACACATAGTAGTGACAAGTATGCAGCACCAGTCTTCCAAAAAGTCATTGTACAATAGTTCTCTCCACATTCCCTTGCTTCAACGTTTAGTCCTCCCACCACACCGCCTCTTTTCTTTGTCGTTATGCATTTCGAACCACCTGTTGACACGCACCACTGACCCCGAACAGCTCGCCTTTTCGCCACATGCAGCTCTCCTCTCCTGCTTCCCAAAGTTACAGCACTATAGCTTCTTGTATGAAAGAAAAATGGATGTTCCAGATAGTGTGAGAATTGCTGTGCTGGAACTTTTTGACCTAAAACATGTGATGTTTTAATAATAAATTATGCTTTTAAAAAATATATTCAAAAATTTAAGGTAGTAATAAGAAAAAGAACCTTATTCCTATTGCTGATGTGGGATTAGAGGTCTGATCCTGCAAACATTCACTACAGAAGGTTGTGCTTAATTCTGCGGGAGAATGATGGAGACACTAAGGAGCAGCACTGTACCCAGCAGGTTGTACGTATGAGGAAGATCAGGTCTTTGAGGCTGCCTTTGGCAATTTTAGCAATTTTATCTCCTCTCAAAGGAATCGTTGAAGAAAAAATTAAAAAAATGTGGCTAGCTGGGAAATCTTCTCGCTAATGTTCTTGTGCTCTTTTTTATTATTTGCTCTGTAGTGCTGTAGTCTTTAAAAGAAATCAAGTAACAGTGCAAAATTGTATTTCAAGACGCATGATACTAATGCACATCACTCATTTTGTTGTGGCAAAAGTTAAATGTCTTGTGCTTAGTAAAATAAGCAATCAAAATATTTGTTCACATTTATTTTTCAAGTTTACAACTTTCTTTTTTTAAACATCTATATACAAACAAAATGGGTGTGCTCTCAGTTTCAGCCAATTTAGTCCAGTGAGGGGAAAAGTGCTACTGGAATGTAGGAAACTTAAAGGAATGCAGACAAATTTTTACCAATGTTCCACAAATTCAAGAAGTAAAGAATGCCATTCCAGCTAGCTGTTCTTTTAATAAAAGCACCTATTTTGTTTGCTTTTTATCTTACATATTAGAAAATACAATTTATGGAGATCTAGAGCTACTGCACACCAAGTAGAATAAAAAATAACTAAATATTTATATTAAAATAAAGTGTTTAACCACAAAAAAGCAGTAATAAAATACAGTTTCCTAATTTACATTTGCATCCAAAGGATGAATAACAACTCACTAATAAATAATATTTATATAAATATTTTATGTCAGGATATTTTTAAAAGGCAATGGCCTGAAGCAACTGCAGAAAAACTTAACGTGGTAGAAGTCCGATTTATTCCCCAAATGATTACAATGATTCTTAGTTTAATAATGCTAAGGTATCTTGCTGCAAGACAGCTGTGTACTCCACACATTTTTAAGTGGGAGAGAGGTGGCTGTTTTAGTAAGTACTGTACAAAGTGAGCTATAAAAGCAGTGAAGTGCCAATTTGCTCTATAAAATGTTTCTGTTTAGTTTCTGGTTTGTAGTTCGACGCACATGTACAGGCTGAATGATGATTTTAAAATCAGAAGTATAAGAATACTTTTGGAGCACTGTGGGTTTTTTCAATGCAGTCTGAAAAGATGGGCAGTATTTTGATTCTTTGATGGCACAGTGGAGCTGGCAACAGCAGAGAGTAGCTTCATGTGAATAAAGCTTGTTTCACCGTGGTTACATCTAGCAGTGCTTGAACCGTTATGCTCACTTTTACCAAGCCCTTTTCTTCTAGGATGTGATGTGGTAGGCAGAGCTTCTCCTAGAAAAAGACAAACAAAGAAATAAAGATTAGGATAGTCAATACTCATTGCAAAACTTCGCTTGACATGAACACAGTTGGAACACAAAGCCCAACAAGCTGGAACCATTTCATATTTTTAATTAAAAATAACTTCCTCTGATTTTGACAGAAAGTCTCTGATTTTGCTCTCGTTATAGCTATGAACTAGTGAGAGAACTGTTAATATTCTGGGCCTCAAAAACCAGCCTGTTCTGTGGTCATTACAGAACACAAACATCTTAACAGGAAGGGCCAGCAAGTACACGCTGAACTGTCACCTACAAGGTGAGATAACACAGCATTTGCCTGTTAGTGCATAGCGGTGAGTTTGGAGACAGAAGGCTGGTTTTATCAGTCAACAAAAGTTCCACCACTGAGCTCTGGACAGGTAGGGCTTTGTTGCAGGATACGCACCTTGAAAGCCACCCATTAGCATTTACAGAAGTGTGTGTAATGTGCGTTCAATGGGCGAAGCGCTTCGTTCTGAGCCATGAGCAGCTTATTTTGAAATATCCAGGAATCAGCTTTATTCACCATAAGGACACAGCAGTCATGGCCAGGGTGAAACCTACCAGCTGTCCACAGGGGCTGTTACACCAGAAGACAGTCTAACAGCAAACATTATCTCTTACAGGTAACGAGATGCCCCCAGTGACTAATTACAGAAAGCCGTGCTCAGAGAGGCAGCCTTGGGTCATGACTGGCTCTCTCTTCAAAAGGAAGTTTTTCTTAATGTAACTGGGTATTCCCGCTAACGAAATCCAGGAAATTATGAAATTTATGCAAAATAAATGGGAAGGCTAGACTGTATCACATAAACCATAATTACAACTGTGAAACTTACTGCCACAACTACGTGTGATGACAAAAATACACAGATAGAAAAAACCCAAACAACACTATTAAACACAAACACGGGGATACACTGTCTGGCTCATGAAGTCTTTAAACTGTGCATGTCAGATTGCTTTAAGTTTGAAAAGGCACCATCTATGTGATCTAACCTTCTGTTCTTTCCCAAAGCATCCGTACATGACCATCAGCAGACACAGTATATTGATTTTTTAGTAAAAGAGGGTTGTTTTGATATTCTCAGTTTTGAATCTCTTAGCTGTTCAATAAACTTTTAGCTTCTAAAACTACTGGTGCATTTGATAATATATTTTAATTAATTGCCTGTCTTCTACTGAATATTCTTCTTGCTTCTGTAATGTCAACTAAGGGTCTCACTTTATCTTTAGGCAATTCATGGTCTGTTGCCACACTTCATATTTAAATTGACTGTATCTCCAATTTAAACATCACTAATTTCTTCAACCTCTCTTCTCACGACACATTTTGTACAGCTCTAGTCCCTTCCCTGTCCCCTATGAACCCTTAAAACTAAATATAGTATTCAGGATGATGGAACAGGAACTGGTCCACCCAAGAACCATTAGTACAGTTTTTATCATGTTATGCACCAATTTTTAATCGCTTTTATCTGCTCCCACTGTTGTCCAGTGTTCATTCAGGAAACCTCCTCCACTGGGCCACAGCTCCATCAGATAGTACCAATATTAAACAGCTGCTCCACTTCTTCTGATGTCTATGACTTTCTTTTGTTAATGAGTACTTTCTTTATGCACAACCAACCTGTAGCTTGCTTGAATTTTTTGTGAAGTTCCTCACACCCCACTCCAGCCACAATGAGAGAAAAACTGCAAAACTATTAA